>NC_060141.1:344148423-344393423 GCF_021461385.2 Schistocerca piceifrons | reverse complement strand
TGTGCAAAGTACATAAGTGATGGATATATTTTGGAATATTCAAGAAATACAATCCTGCAACTTTGCAACAAAATCGCGCGGAATTTTCGACGGCAACAACACACCAAAAATGCTCCGCCACAGTGGAATAATAAAAATCGAAAACGGACGATAATGTGAAGTGTATCTTGAAAATCATATGAACAGCCGTCTGATGATGAACTTGCCAATTCGAAACCGGTAACGGCGCTATTTACCTAACTAAATAGCATTATTAACAGTGGCTGGTTGCTGTTTTCTTCTTTGTAAGAATTAACCTACATTAATTGTATACAGGCACGCTCTCAGCATGTCAGTTTTAGACAAAATAGCATAAAATTAAACTTTCCGAGTTTTCGTGGAAGTACATAAGAGACAAACGACAAGTAAAACAGGTAAAGTATCCTATCTGATTCAGAAGTACAGTGCAGTTGACAGAAAGAGACCGCTTGTCCGCTGTACCGTCAGCACGTTGTTGGGCGAGTACACAACTGCCGTAGCTGTAGGTTTAATGGTAGTGGGTGCGTGCCGCGTGCTGTCCACCTCTCTTGTGAGGAACGCGTCGAGTCAAGACGGAGTGTGATCGATAGCCGCGCACGACGGCGGAAAAAGCGCTGACGGGGTTGCGAGGAGGCGGACGCCTCACGTGAACCGCCCAAAAGCAAAGACCCTCGCGCTCCACTCTTACGAGTACAATAAGACCATAAAAAATACGGCATCTAGACATGGGCGCCACGGCATAGGCAAAAACAAACGTAACGGAACGTCTGTGCCTTCTATTTTATACAGAATACGGATAAAGTAATAACATTTAAGCAGTGATACTATTCCTTAATTATTTAAATCTTTGTAGACGAACAATCAACATGTCACATTTCCAACTGTAGCCTGCGCGATTCGCTATGAGTATAAAAACGATGTCATTAATAAGTAAGTTTCAAATGATACGTGGCACAAAACACACAACACTGAGTGAAAAGACAAGGAAGGATACAAAGGAATTTTTTTTACAAATTAACGGCTACCACTATTCTAACATATAGAAATGAACTTTGCACAGTAATTAAGAAAGAGAAAATACGAATACAATCGGTTGAAATGTAATTTTCGAAGAATGTTAAACGTCAAATACAAAGCTACACTATATGAGAAGAACTTATATACCATATAAATGAAAAAAATAGAGCAAGTATATGAAATGGAAACATCGTATCAACAGAATGGGGGAAGACATATCAGTTAAACAAGCAATCAATTATAAATCAATGGGAAAAATAAATGCAGGATGAAGGAGAAACAGATGGCTTCACGGAAGACGGAACAGACTTTAAGGCCACTCGATGAAATGAAGAAAAAGAAGAAGAAAAAGATTTGAATCTTTCTCAACCTCCACCATCCTTATCTCTTTTTTCGGCATTATGTATTGATAGAATTCTCTCGATTTTCTCTCTTTGCTTATACAAGGCCTGTTTTCATTTTTTATTTGTATTGTCTCAAGTATAGCTACCTGCGAAAATCTCAAACACGAAAAAATAAATGCTCTACTTTAAGTTTTGGTATAAAAGTTGTTGTTGTTGTTGTGGTCTTCAGTCCTGAGACTGGTTTGATGCAGCTCTCCATGCTACTCTATCCTGTGCAAGCTTCTTCATCTCCTACCTTCTGAATCTGCTTAGTGTATTCGTCTCTTGGTCTCCCCCTATGATTTTTACCCTCCACGCTGCCCTCCAATACTAAATTGGTGATCCCTTGATGCCTCAGAACATGTCCTACCAACCGATCCCTTCTTCTGGTCAACTTGTGCCACAAACTTCTCTTCTCCCCAATCCTATTCAATACTTCCTCATTAGTTATGTGATCTACCCATCTAATCTTCAGCATTCTTCTGTAGCACCACATTTCGAAAGCTTCTATTCTCTTCCTGTCTAAACTATTTACCGTCCATGTTTCACTTCCATACATGGCTACACTCCATACAAATACTTTCAGAAATAACTTCCTGACACTTAAATCTATACTCGATGTTAACAAATTTCTCTTCTTCAGAAACGCTTTCCTTGCCATTGCCAGTCTACATTTTATATCCTCTCTACTTCGTCCATCATCAGTTATTTTGCTCCCCAAATAGCAAAACTCCTTTACTACTTTAAGTGTCTCATTTCCTAATCTAATACCCTCAGCATCACCCGACTTAACTCGGCTACATTCCATTATCCTCGTTTTGCTTTTGTTGATGTTCATCTTATATCCTCCCTTCAAGACACCATCCATTCCGTTCAACTGCTCTTCCAAGTCCTTTGCTGTCTCTGACAGAATTACAATGTCATCGGCGAACCTCAAAGTTTTTATAAAAGTAACAGTAACAATATCAAGCTGTACTCTTTTTTCCTGATGTATAACTGTAGGATTTGCAGCTGAGAATGCTACGTGGAGCTACAGCTGTGCATTTAGCAGATCGCCGATAATAAGTATTCACTGACAGGCGAAGACGACAACGTACCAGATGTGTAGGTGTACGCCGAAATAGTTTATGACAAAATGAAGAGAGAATACGTGCTTCTGAAAGGAGTGAGGATCTGTATCTTGGATGTTGATCATGATGATGTTTGGTTTGTGGGGCGCTCGACTGGGCGGTCATCAACGCCCGTACGAAGTCCCAATTTTTCACAGTCCAATCAAGCCACTGTCACGAATAATGATGATGATGATGATGATGATGAAACGAAGAGGACAACACAAACACCCAGTCTCCGGGAAGAGAAAATCCTCAACCCGGCCGGGAATCGAACACGGAACCCCGTGATCCAGAGTATGTTGGATGTGAGCAGTACAGTAATTACGAACACTGCATCACAGCACAAAATATACACTGAAGAGCCAAAGAAACTGGTACACCTACCTAGCACTTTGTAGGGCCCCCGCGAGCACGCAGAAGTGCCGCAATATGACGTGCCATGGACTCGACTAATGTCCAAAGTGGTGCTCGAGGGAACTGGCACGATGAATCCTACAGGGCTGTCCATAAATCCGTAATAGGACGAAGGGATGAAGATCTCTTCTGAACAGCACGTTGCAAGACATCCTAGATATGCTCAGTAATGTTTATTTCTGGGGAGTTTGGTAGCTAGCGGAAGTGTTTATACGCAGAGGAGCGTTCCTGGAGCCATAGTGTAGCAATTCTGGACGTGTGGGGTGCCGCATTGCTATGCTGGAATTGCCTAAGTCCGTCGAAATACATAATGGACATGAATGGATGCAGGTGATCAGACAGGATGCTTACGTACGTGTCACCTGTCAAGAGCCGTATCTAGACGTGTCAGGGATCCCATATCACTCCAACTGCACACGCCTCACCCCGTTACAGTGCCCCCACCAGCTTGAACAAACCCCCGGTGATATGCAGGGTCCATGGATTCATCAGGCTGTCTCCGTAACAGTACAGGTCCATTCGCTCGATAAAATTTGTAACGAGACTCGTCCGACTAGGCAACATGTTTCCAGTCATCAACAGTCCAATGTTGGTGTTGAAGGGCCCAGGCGAGGCGTAAAGCTTTGTGTCGTGCAGTAATCAAGGGCCTTCGGCTCCGAAAGCCCATATCGATGATGTTTCGTTGAATGGTTCACACGTTGACACTTGTTGATGGCCCAGCATTGAAATCTGCAGCAATTTGCGGAAGGGTTACACTTCCGTCACCTTGAACGACATTCTTCAGTCGTAGTTGGTCCCGTTTTTGCAGGATCTTTTTCCAGCCGCAGCGGTGTCGGAGATTTGATATTTTACCGGGTTCCTGATATTCACAGTACACACATGAAATGGTCGTACGGGAAAATCCTCACTTCATCGCTACCTCGAAGGCGCCGTTTCCCATCGCTCGTGTGCCGACTATGACATCAAGTTCAAACTCACTTAAATCTTGATAACCTGCCATTGTAGCAGCAGTAACAAATCTAACAACTGCACCAGACGTTTGTTGTCTTATATAGGCGTTGCCGACCGCAGCGCCGTATTCCGCCTGTTCACATATCTCCGTATTTGAATACGCGTGCCTATACCAGTGTCTTTGGCGCTTCAGAGAACTAGACATACATGTCAACGATATAATGCACGATGATTCCAGGTTCGTCAGACCTCTACATTGTTTAAAGAAACTGCATGTGTTCTCTTTTTGGAATTATTTTTTTTCTGTTTGGCAGTAATTCAATCGTTAGTAATACTAATATTTGTAAATAATATACCTGGCAATTACGCTTGCACGCACCAGCTTTGCAACTAAGGTGAATGTGAATGCAGATTAATGCTACAAAGTACTGTTACTCCACTACGACATCCGTAGTGGCACGTTTCTGATTTCCAGCGGCAAGCACATTGTACTCTTATAATACACTACTGGCCATTAAAATTGCCGCACCACGAAGATGACGTGCTACAGACGCGAAATTCAACCGACAGGAAGAAGATGCTGTGATATGCAATTGATTAGCTTTTCAGAGGATTCACACAAGGTTGGCGCCGGTGGTGACACCTACAACGTGCTGACATGAGGAAAGTTTCCAACCGATTTCTCATACACAAACAGCAGCTGACCGGCGTTGCCTGGTGAAACGTTGTTGTGGTGCCTCGTGTAAGGAGGAGAAATGCGTACCATCACGTTTCCGACTTTGATAAAGGTCGGATTGTAGCCTATCTCGATTGCGGTTTGTCGTATCGCAACTCCTTGCTCGCGTTGGTCGAGATCCAATGACTGTTAGCAGAATATGGAATCGGTGGGTTCAGGAGGGTAATACGGAACGCCGTGCTGGATCCCAGCAGCCTCGTATCACTAGCAGTCTAGATGACAGGCATCTTCTCCGCATGGCTGTAACGGATCGTGCAGCCACGTCTCGATCCCTGAGTCAACAGAGGGAGACGTTTGCAAAGCAACAACCATCTGCACGAACAGATCGACGACGTTTGCACCAGCATGGACTATCAGCTCGGAGACCATGGCTGCGGTTACCCTTTACGGTGCATCAAAGACAGGAGCGCTTGCGATGGTGTATTCAACGACGAACCTGGGAGCACGAATGGCAAAACGTCATTTTTTTCGAATGAATCCTGGTTCTGTTTACAGCATCATGATGGTCGCATCCGTGTTTGGCGACATCTCGGTGAACGCACATTGGAAGCATGCATTCGTCATCGCCATACTGGCGTATCACCCGTCGTAATGGTATGGGGTGCCATTGGCTACACGTCTCGGTCACCTCTTGTTCGCATTGACAGCACTTTGAACAATGGACGTTACATTTCAGATGTGTTACGACCCGTGGCTCTACCCTTCATTCGATCCCTGTGAAACCCTACATTTCAGCAGAATAATGCACGACCGCATGTTGCAGGTCCTGTATGGGCCTTTCGCGATACAGAAAATGTTCGACTGCTGCCCTGGCCAGCATATTCTCCAGATCTCTCACCAACTGAAAGCGTCTGGTCAACGGTGGCCGAGCAACTGGCTCGTCACAATACGCCAGTCACTACTCTTGATTAACTGTGGTATCGTGTTGAAGCTGCATGGGCAGCTGGACCTGTACACGCCATCCAAACTCTGTTTCACTCAATGCCCAGGCGTATCAAGGCCGTTATTACGGGCAGAGGTGGTTGTTCTGGGTACTGATTTCTCAGGATCTATGCACCTAAATTGCGTGAAAATGTAATCACATGTCAGTTCTAGTATATTTGTCCAATGAATACCCGTTTATCATCTGCATTTCTTCTTGGTGTAGCAATTTTAATGGCCAGTAGTGTATATAGTGATTATGTGATCAAGAGATGACTTTTATAATCAAGTCTTCACAGAGATGATCTGCCACTTTGTTCTTAGTCACTGAAAGTTCTTTGATCACAAACGACGCGTCTACGCCACGTAACCGCTATGTTGTTGCCGTAAACTTTTATCGACTCAGCATGGATTGTTGCGAAGTTGTTCCCTTTCAAATTCAGCAAACGTATTAGCGCGCACGATACTTTATCTGTGGCCTTTACCATTTTGTTTTGGCTCCTGTAGCGGTGTGCTATGGTAGTATGGCGCAGGGATTTCAATCTCTACCAGCATTATGGACATCTACCTGGGAAAAAATTGCAATTTAATTTTTCGAGCTGACGACTGAAATTTATCACTATTTCTCTACTACACACTGAAGAGCTTAAATTAGTGCTGCACGTGTAACAGGAGCGCAGCGTATCTGAAGCTCGCTGGAGAAGCATCCCAGAGGAAAGGGATCGTGGGAAGGTGCCGAGAGCAATTAAAACCTTGAGCAGGCTATGGTTAATTTTTGCCGGGAGCGCGGGAGAAGATTTAATTTATACGTTTGTCGCCGCGTCGAAACGAGTATAATTGGCCGGCGCCATTTTAATTGCGTCGGGTAGAAAGGGAGAGGGGTGGGGGCAGCAGGCTCTCGTTACGCACGGCAGTCCAGGTCAGGCTAGGCGGTGGATGGTTCTGGTTCTGGTTGGCGGCCGCACGTGCTCCCGCCAGCCGCGTCGTTAGGCCGCGTCGCGCCGTGTTTTAATGAGGACTCGCCCGGAGTGGGAGAGGGGGGGGGGGGGGTCAGCGCTCCCCACACTTGCCGTGCCGCAGCCGTGCGTCTGGCCGCGCGCCGGACGCTGCGATTCTAGAAATTGCGGTACTCTACCACAGACAAAAAGTCACCCATGGAATGTGGAGGAGGCCACACCATGGGCAAAGACCAAAGCTCAAACGAGAAAAAAAAATTATCTGTCGAAGGCACTACAATGCTTCAGCCCTGTTCATTGATGCGTGCTGCCTTGCGCTCACGCTGCAGTGCCGTTCCTGAGAAGTAACGCGGCCTAAGTCTCATTCTAGCAGTTGTGACTGAAGAGAAAAAAAAAAATGCTGAACAGCGTCTTGGTTAAACTTTGAAACGCAGTATAGCCCCTATACTCTGTAGTATGGACTCAAGAAGTCCTTGGTACGCTTCCCGAAGTATATGCCACTATATCGCTAGGCAGTACGCATGGGTCGCGCAATTCCCGTAAACTATGGGCAAGTTGTTAACGTGCGTGGGCCTGGTGCCTCATAGCGTCCTACATGTGTTCTATATCTACACTTATACACATAATCTGCAAGCCATGCATGGAGGAAAACGTCTTGTACAATAGTGGTACTGCCTAGCGATGTAGTGGCAGCTCGTGGTCGTGCGGTAGCGTTCTCGCTTCCCGCGCCCGGGTTCCCGGGTTCGATTCCCGGCGGGGTCAGGGATTTTCTCCGCCTCGTGATGACTGGGTGTTGTGTGATGTCCTTAGGTTAGTTAGGTTTAAGTAGTTCTAGGGGACTGATGACCATAGATGTTAAGTCCCATAGTGCTCAGAGCCATTTGAACCATTTTTGACCAAGACGCTGTTCAGCTTTTTTTTTTTTTTTTTGGCTCTTCAGTCATAACTGCTAGAATGAGACTTAGGCCGCGTCGTGGTCCTTACGCGAAATTTGCTTTGGCGAAAACAGAATCCTTCCGCAGTCAGCCTCAAATGCCGGTTGTGTAAATTTTCTCAATAGTGTCTCGCGAAAAGAACGTCGTCTTCACTCTAGAGATTTCCATTTGATTTGGGTTCAGGTCAGGTAAGTTTGGTAGTTAAGACATCAATGTCAGTTCACTACCATACTCCTCAATCGACTGTAGCACGATTTTGGCAGCGTGACACAGATAGTTATCCCACTGGAAGATGTTGTCGCAGTGGGGGTTGACATCAAGTATGAAGCCATGCAGGCAGTCCACAATAATGTTAACGTAATCTACAACTCTCATGGTGGCTTCAGTTTCTACTACAGGTCTCATGAAAGGCCAGGTGAATGTCCGCCTAGCATAATACCGACCCCACTGGACTGCGTCTCTAGCTCCGAGTGTATTTCGAGAAACCGTTCGCCCGGATAACGGGTATCCAGACACGACCATCGACCTACTTTAACAAGAAAGGCGATTCATCTGACCATAAGAAACGGTTACGTTGATTCACGGTCCAATTTCGATGATCCCGTGTTCACTGAGATAGTAATTAACGATGTCGTTGGGCCAACATGGCAACGCGTAGGGGGTAGTTTGCTAGGAAGTCCATGTTAAACAACGTACGCTGAGCAGTGTACTCTAAAATACTTGTGCCTGCAACAGCACTGAACTCTGTCGGCTGACATGACAAAAGATCGCCACCTGTCCGCTTTTACAAAGTAGTAGCTGCCAAACTACATTTTCTTTGGTGAACTGTGGACGACCGACACCTTGTTGCTTACTCGTAGTTTCAGTGTCATTTAACGACTAGCCACAGGTGCCCACGACAGTGGCACGCGAACAGCTGCCCAGTCTCGCCCTTTCTGAAAAGCTAATTCTCAGGTGCTGGGCCATAGCAATCTGCCGCTTGTCAAACTCGCTTATATAAATGGATTTCCCCATTTGCAGCCCATGTCGGCGTTAGTATGCTCTTGCCTTTCGTCTCTGCCAGCTTATATACATTCCTTGTGACGTCACGTGCCTGTAACCCTATAAGGCGACATTCAGTTTCGTGGTGGTTCAAATGGTTCAAATGGCTCTGAGCACTATGCGACTTAACTTCTGAGGTCATCTGTCGCCTAGAACTTAGAACTAATTAAACCTAACTAACCTAAGGACATCACACACATCCATGCCCGGGGCAGGATTCGAACCTGCGACCGTAGCGGTCGCTCGGCTCCAGACTGTAGCGCCTAGAACCGCACGGCCACTCCGGCCGGCAGTTTCGTGATGGGCAGTGGTCATAATGTTTTGTCTGACCACTGTATATCGTCCACGATGGACTGTGATTTGTAAACTGAGATTGAGTATGATACAAATCAAAACGATTATTTGTGTCAGTCACTTTTAAGTTTTTTCGCGGCGAGCTTCAAGAGTTAATATCATTATCGTGAGGTGTCATAAGATTACGTCAGAGTTTTTAAATTATTTTTCTGAATATAGACTGCTATCTATCTTAACTTTCTCAGCGAAGCTACTTACAATATGTTTCAGCAAAAAGAACATTGTGGGTCATTATAAATAAATGTTTGTTAAACTGAATAGCACAAAAATACGAAATATAAGCAAAAACTGTCCACCTGAACGATCCCAGGACTGTTTTTATTTCTTATTTGTGTGCTTTTAATGACATAAATGTGTTATTTCGACCCTGAGTGTTCTTTATGCTGCAACATCTGGTAAGTAGCTTTGTTTAGTGCTGTTGACAATGCAATCACTGGAAGACAAATTTCACCGTATCTGTGATTTTCTAATGTTAATGATTCTATAACAAACATAATAAAAGATGTTTTCATGTGTGATGTTTATAATAATAGCGACAAACAAAGAAAAGTACATAATTGTGTTTTTCGCGTAAGTCACACTATGGAAAGTTCCCATTTTTACTCAAGGGTCCAAATATGGATGTCGTAGCCGGGAATCTCCAACACACCCAGATGACACTAGTGCTCACCGGCAGGATAATTCCTACGACCTACGAACTGAACCAGACGTTTAACCCACTGTTGCAATCAACAAGACACTAAACACCATCAGACTGCTTTCGCACTGGCAGCACTACACAATACAAAAAGCTTTCACGGTGGTCTGAAACAAAGCATTTTACATTATGAATAAAAACTTTTTTCAAAACTCGGAAGATGTGGTTTAGTTAAACTACGTACTGGTTTCAAATTCTTCTAGATGTAGAAATATGCTTCTGGAGCAAAAGCTAAGTCCTACTGGTTATTTTCGAAACCACAGAGAACATATAAAAAAAGATTACTGACTTAATATACACTCTTAAAAATCTGCTGCTGTACGTCAGTTCTGCATGAGGCAAAGCCCACTCTAGAAGAACGCATACATTTTACAAGAGGTCGTAATGCTTAACCAGTATGTATAATGAGCACTGCATATTCATTGTCTCTTGCGTGCGGTAATAATGTGGGCATTTTGCACTCCATGAGCACGGTTTAGCTTAGAGTGTTCTTCTGTTGCCTTCCTCAGATATGGGGATGTACTGTTTAATGCGTCAACATAACAAGCCTTAGTGACGGGGGTTACCACCAACTTTGGTATAAACACAGGCCAAAATGCAAGGAATATGTGCTTCACTGAAAGGATTCCATGCGTAGATTACGAATTTGTAGAACTGAGGTACCGACTTCTGTTATAAACATTATATTTCCCATAAAAATTTAACCTTTCGTGGACGCTGTCAACCGCTATAAAATCTTCTTGGTTTAAATATCCGGTCATCGTTGGAGGAGTAGAGTACATCTGTACAACGTTTCGCTTTTTATGGTATTGGTTTTCCTACTAGTAATGTATCACAGCTAACCTCGTATCAGAATTCCAGTCACTTAAACATAATGAATATCCCGTCGAGAGTTGATCTGTAACATAATTACCGTGCTCTTTTGTTTCTGAGAGCTACTTCCATTTTCTATTTGAAATAAATCCATCAAGTTTTACTTGGTAGTTTGTGCGTACTTTCAGTCTGCAAGGTAGATTCCTTATCTTTAAGCACATACTCATGAAATACCCATTTTTGTATATGATACAGAATTGCAGAAAAATCCCTGGGAGCGGTTACTTTCAAAAATGTCTAGGAATATGCGTACATAGCGGTTTAAAGTGGAACGTCCACATAAAACTAATCGCAGTTAAGACAAATGTCCGACTGAAATTCATTGGACGAATCCTCAGGAAATGTAGTCCGTCAACAAAGAAAGTTGCACACAAAACACTCGTTCAACCAATACGCGAATGTTGCTCGTCAGTATGTGATCCATACGAGACAGAATTGGTAGGAGAAACAGAGAAGATCCAAAAAGGAGCAGCGCGTTTCTTTACAGGTTAATTTAGTAAGCGCGACTGTGTCACGGAGATGCTCAGCCAACTCTACTGGCAGACGCTACAAGAGAGGTGTTCTGCATCACCATGTGGCTCATTGTCGAAGTTCCGAAAGCGTACGTTCCTGGAAGAGAAACCAGTATAATGTTTCCTCGTGCGTATACCTCACGAAAAGGCAATGAACCCAAAATTACATTCGAGCCCACAGAGAGCTTTATCGGCAATCATTCTTCCCGTGAAACATTCGCGACTGGAACAGGAAAAGGGGCAAGTAATCTGGTATCTGGTAATGAAGTCCCCTCCGCCAAACACGTTAAGGTGATTTGCGGAGTGCAGATGTAGATGAAGATGTAGATTCCAAACTTCGTTGAAGAATTGTAACAGTATAGATATAGATACAGTACCTACATTCGAATCTTGCCTTTGTTCATCTCTGCTGAACCGAAGCACCGCAAGAGGCATGGTCTTGCCCCATCAACCGAGTTAGAACCGTTTTGGCTCAGCCGATTTGGTCGGAGGAAGTCTGCAGAATAAGTTGCAGGGGAGTGCGGTCTGCACAATCACACTTCGGAGTAAGTAGGCACGAACATTGGCTCTGAGCACTATGGGACTTAACATCTGCGGTCATCAGTCCCCTAGAACTTAGAACTACTTCAACCTAACTAACCTAAGGACATCACACACATCCATGCCGAAGGCAGGATTCGAACCTGCGACGTAGCAGTCGCGCGGTTCCGGACTGAGCGCCTAGAACCACGAGACCCCCGCGGCCGACGCACGAACATTAATAATTGTCAATTCACGATAGTTTTATATGAGCTGAGACAACATTTTACGGCTACGGGAGAAAATCAGTAAAGCAGTCGCTAGCTTGAGTGGAGTTGAGATATTGTGTGAAGGCATACGTACTATAAATGAATCTTAGATATCGTGGGGATGTTTTCTATGATAATTGAGATAACGAAATGTAACTTCTTTTCTCTGTCATTTATAGTTCGGTATCACTGCACGTGTCTCCAAAGTTATTACTCACTTTAACCTACTTCCACAACCAATGTCGTAAATTATAGTGAAGATTCCAAGGTAGTCAGTTCGAATCTTCATACTGAATGAATTGGGATTTCAGAAGAGATGGTGTCGTACATTTCCTGGCTCACACATCGTACGTCACTGTCTTGGACTTAATCCAAATCTCACCGCAGTGACTTACGGAGGGAAGATAAAAGACACAGTTGACGGAAATCTGTGTGTCGGATGAGGACGTTAAGCCAGGCGGCCCCCTCGGTGTTTCCTGAGAGCAGTGGCTACGTGCCAATATATCGCATTTCACCCTCTGCCTTAAGCCCACCGCGACCGCCAACAACGCAAATGTAACATTACACGCTACATTCACTCGTCGTATTCATCTACTTTAAACATTATGCCGACAGGCGTGAGAAAACAAATCACACTCTGCGTTATTTTTCTTTGCAGAAGCTCCTCTATTCTTCCGTGAACGTGTGGACCACGCTCCGTTCAGCTCACTGAGGAATGTTTACTTCTCGTACCAGAGACAGATCACAAGTCCCTTGTGTGGCAGTCATACACGCTGAACAGCCAGCTTTGCACTAATACTATTTAGGAAAACCACGAAAAACTCACTTCGGGGTGACTGCACATGGATTAAAAACGTGCTCCTCTTGCAAACGTTTACAGACACATTATCACGACGTCACGACGCTTGGTGGTTACTGTACATACAAACAAAACAAGACTGTTGATTGCTAACATACGCATTAATTCATTGCCCCATTGACACACAATGAAGGAGAGCCTTGAGGGATGTGCAATGTGTCAAATTAAACATTACCCGCAGGCTACTTCTGTAAAGTATACTGTTAAAAATTCTGACTATTGCTAGTCTGCTCACACTGATATTTATGGTAGCTCTTTCTAGATTATTTTACATATGCTCGTTTCTAGATTACTTGATACAGAGTGAATCATCTAAAACTTGAACCGGTAATATTGCGGAAACGTAAATTGCTATTGATGTGCGGTTTTCACAGAATGATTTGATAATCAGGGGTTCCTATTGTTAGCCATTCAACAGATTGTATTATACTTATGAAGTGCATTTTTTGTGCAAACATACACTTTTTAAATGGAACAATTGCTATTTACGTTTACAAACTGAAAGTGGGGTAAATTAGAACGTAAGTGGTGTTTCTAGTAAGATTCTAGTGCGAGTCGTTTACGAGATATCGCATTTTGAAAAGTTCCCACACTGCCACATGTACGACACCTGTAGTGACACACAGTAAGGAACAACATAAATGCATATACTAGTTATGTGCATTCTGATCAGTGACGAGACAACTGACCATCATGACATGTGCGTTCAAACTTACCATCGGCAGCGGCAGTACACGCTTACAGTCTGGTATGGAACGACTGCTGCATGTGTGCTAGGGTTTCAGCGGAGATGTCCGAGCAGGCTGCGGCAATACGTCGTTGCGTACCATCTGGCGTAGTAAGTACACTATGTGTTCAAAAATATCAGGGCACCCCCCAAAACATACTTTTTTCATATTAGGTGCATTGTACTGCCACCTACTGTCAGGTACTCTATAACAGCGAACTCAGTAGTCATTAGACATCGTGAGAGAGCAGAATGGGGCGCTTCGCGGAACTCGCGGACTTCGAACGTGGTCAGGTGATTGAGTGTCACTTGTATCATACGTCTGCACGCGAGATTTCCACACTCTCGAACATCCCTAGATCCACTTTTTCCGGTGTGATAGTGAAGTGGAAAAGTGAAGGGGCACGTAGAGCACAAAAGCATAGAGGCCGACCTCGTCTGTTGACTGGCAGAGACCGCCGACAGTTGAAGAGAGTCGTAATGTGTAATAGGCACAGATCTACCCAAACCATCACACAGGAATTCCAAACTGCATCAGGGTCCACTGCAAGTACTATGAAACTTAGGCGGGACGTGAGAAAATTTGGATTTCATGATCGAGCGGCTACTCATAAGCCACACATCACGCCCGTAAATGTCAAACGACGCCTCGCTTGGTGAAAAGAGCGCAAACATCGGACGATTGAACAGTGGAAAAACGTTGTGTGGAGTGACGAATCACTATACACAATGTGGCGACCCGATGACAGGGTATGGGTATGGCGAATGCCCGGTGAACGTCATCTCCCAGCGTGTGTAGTGCCAACAGTAAAATTCGGAGGCGGTGCTGTTATGGTGTGGTCGTGCTTTTCATGGACGGGGCTTGCGCCCTTTGTTGTTTTGCGTGGCACTATCACAGCACAGGTCTACACTGATGTTTTAAGCACCTTCTTGCTTCTCACTGTTGAATAGCAATTTGAGGATGGCGAATGCATCTTTCAACACGATCGAGCACCTGTTCATAATGCACGGCCCGTGGCGGAGTGGTTACACGGCAATAACATCCTTTTAATGAACTGGCTTGCACAGAGTTCTGACCTGAATCCTACGAAACCTTCCAGCACGTGACTGAACGTATGCCTGCGAGAGTGGAAGCTGTCTTCAAGGCTACGGGTGGGCCAACATCATACTGAATTCCAGCATTACCGATGGAAGGCGCCACGAACTTGTAAGTCATTTTCAGCCAGGTGTCCGGACACTTTTAATCACAGAGTGTATACATCAACCGCGGGCTATTTCTGTAAAGTATACTGAAAACAACTTTTGACTAGTACTAATCTACTCACACTGATATTTATAGTTACTGTTTCTAGATTACTTGATACAGAGTGAATCATCTAAAACTTGTACCGCAAATATTGCGGAAATGGAAAGTGCTACTGATATGCGGTTTTCAAAGAATGGTTTGGTAGTCAGGGGCTCCTATTGTTAGCCAAACAGCAGATTATATTAGTACTTAGAAAGTGTATCTTTTGTGCAAACATACACTTTTTAAACTAAAAGAAAGGTAAATTAGAATGTAAGTGGTGTTTTTTGTAGGATTCTGGTGCGAGTCGTTTACAAGATATCGTTCTTTGAAATGTTCCCACACTGCTACTTGTACAATACCTGTGGTAGCACAAAGTAAAGAACAACATAAATGCATACCATAGTTATGTGCATTCCGATCAGTTACGAGACAACTGACAATCACATGTGGTGTTCAAGCTGCCCCGGCAGTGGCAATACACGCTTACGGTCTGATATGGATGTTGCACGTGTTCTAGCATTTCAGCGGAGGCTGCACCAATAAGTTGTTGCATATCATCTGGTGTGGTTGGTATGACCTTGTAAACCGTGTCTTTCAGCCTTCCCCACAGGAAAAGGTCTACAAGCGTCAAATCCGCAAATGGGCCGGCCAAGGTACACGTCAGCTGCATCCAATTCAACGATTTGAAAAATTTCGTTAAGACATGCTGTACTACTTCGTGCACTATGGGCTGGAGAGCCATCATGTTGGTACCACAGGTTCCTTCTAGTTTGCACGGAAACGTCTTCTAGCATCCGTGGAGAATGGTGTGTTAAAAGGCTTGGATACTTGTGCGCGTTCAGTGTTCCTTCTATGGAAAGCGGACCTATGAGCTGAGGGTTCAGCTAAAGCAAACGTTTACACTTCATGGATGCTGATGTTCCACCTGACGAAGCCAACGGGGATTGTATGCACACCAACAGTGCATGTTTCAGGGTTTTTCCTGGCAGTGATTGGTAAATGTGACGTCATAACTAAACAAGATACATGATATATCTGGAGTTTCCTGTGGTAATGCCCACGTACAGAAGTTAAAGCGATCCTCATAATCGTTTCCATGAAGCTCTTTATGGAGAGAGATATGATAGGGATGGAACCTATGTCGCATGAGAATGCGTACGATACTTTCCCGGCTTACTTCACTTCCTCGCGCGACTGTGCGGGAGCTAACGTGCGTATCACCTGCAACAGTAGCAAAAACATTAATTTTCCCCTATTCTGTCGTCGTCCATTTTTTATTTCCGTTACGCTGTCTAGGTGTGACACTTATCACTTTCACGTAGTTGCTTGAAGAGGTTGATAAATAACTGCCGAGATGGTTCACGTATATTGGGATATCTTGCCACATACACCGTACAAGAACGAAATGCATTCTTTCTATACTCTCCATACACTGTGAACATGGCGGCTTTTTCTGCATTGGTAAACCCCGTTGTCCACTCACGACCTATTGCTTGGAGTATCACCCACTAACTAACTAGCAAATCGCAATGTGCTCAAGAAACACTGTAAATAAACATAACAACATCGTACCTAGCAACTACGCAAGTTAAATGGCACAAACAAGGGCCGGTGTGGAAACTTTTAAATACGATATCTCGTAAACGACTCGCACTACAGTCCTGCAACGAACACCACTGACATTCTAATTTACCATACTTTTAGTCTGTTACTGTAAATAGGCAATGTTTCATTTAAGGAAGTGTAAGTTTGCACAAAAAATACACATTCTAGGTATTATTAACTCTTTGTATTGGCTAATAATACGAACACCTTACTGCCAACCCATTCTGTAAAAACCGCACATCGCCGGCCGGAGTGGCCGAGCGGTTAAAGGCGCTACAGTCTGGAACCGCACGACCGCTACGGTCGCAGGTTCGAATCCTGCCTCGGGCATGGATGTGTGTGATGTCCTTAGGTTAGTTAGGTTTAAGTAGTTCTAAGTTCTAGGGGACTTATGACCACAGCAGTTGAGTCACATAGTGCTCAGAGCCATTTGAACCATTTGAAAACCGCACATCAATAGCACTTTCCATTTTCTCAATGCCTGTGGAACAAATTTGGTGATTCACCCTGTTTACGTATATTAGGTTAGTAACAGGTACCCTGAAACAAGTCACTGTTCCTTCTCCTATACTACTCAGCTGCTGTTTGCATGTAACACTGTATTTCAAACAAAGCATTTATGTAACTTTATACAGACCACTATCAGCTGTCTGCATAATAATTCAAATATATCTAATACAGATATTACAACTACGCGGAATTTGTACTCCAGAGCCCAAATACTATGATAAATTGTAGGAGTGGATGATGATGTGTTATTTTACATGATCTTTTAATATGTGGGCCGCGCGGGATTAGCCGCGCGGTCTGGGGCGCTGCAGTCATGGACTGTGCGGCTGGTCCTGGCGGAGGTTCGGTTCTCCCTCGGGCATGTATGTGTGTGTTTATCTTTAGGATACTTTAGGTTAAGTAGTGTGTAAGCTTAGGGACTGATGACCTTAGCAGTTAAGTCCCATAAGATTTCACACACATTTGAACATTTTTTAATATGTGGTTATGTTCATTTCCTGGATGGTGTCCATCAGCAACATTTTATAGAATTTTGCAGTAGAGTATAAAACTTAATTCTGACCCTCGATGGGGATGCATATTCAATACGAAAACTATTTTTTTGTTTGGTACTGTGGTTGTGAATTGCTGAATTCATCCTAAAAGCAGTCTTGTTATCAGTCACATATAGCATTAGAGAGTATATGTCTTGACGTCTGAGAGTACAAATCCCTAGGTCGTTAGGAGTCATCTGAAAGATCCCCAGTTAACAACTTTACACAATTTCTATTTGCACCCTTGTGCTGAATAAAAACTGTTTCACCTCACCTGCATAGTCCCAGATGGTATTGCCGCAGAACAGTACCGAGAGAAAATATGCGAAACACGCTAGCAATTCTGTCTCCTGGTCAACTAAGTGAGAGAGGTTTTGTTTTTTCTTTTCTTTTTTATCGGAGAAAGCTACGAGAATGTTACTTTCCTAAAAGTATATTCGAATGTTAATTTGCTTTTATGTATAATTAGATTCTAGGACATCACAGTGACAACATGTCGTGTAATATTCGAGAAACAACTGAAACGCTGTTTTGAATTCAATAGATTTGTTACCACTAAAAAGATTCTTACGGTATACACTGGAGGATACTTCGTGCACCACAATTACTGCACCTCGTTCCTCTTAAAGCCACGAATTGGCGCAGGATGAAAGACTATGTGAGCTGTAATTCCTCTGGGTTCACCTTCATGGTCTTTTCGCGAGGTATACGCAGGAGGGAGCAATAAACTGGTAGTCTCTTCAAGGAAAGGTCGTTCACGCAAGTCTCATAGTATGACGCACAAAGCTTCTCTTGTGACGTCTGCCACTGGAGTTTTATGAACATCTCCGTCATGATTTCGAGCTTATTAAACGAACTTGAGAAGTAACGCACTACTCTTCTTTGGATTCTTATCTGCCCTTCTTTGGAATCTTATGTGAAACCAGACAGGTAGACAAATTGAACAGTACTGAAGTATAGATCGAAGGAGGATTTTGCAAGCTCCATTCTTCGTGAGTGTACTATACTTTTCGTCCATATGTACACTCCCAAATACGAAGAACATTCAGTAATTAAAGAGACAATTGCTGTATAAATGTAACACTTTCTAGGAGTAGTTTTGTATCTTCATGACTTTAGGTTGGCATCACTGCGATGAGCTGAGAACAGGTAACAGATAAAAACTGTTTCGTTTATAGCCTTAACGATGGCGTGTCCGTTTGAAGTTTCCACATTAATTGAATAACGTCCGCTAATCCATGTTTTGCTTTCTCAAGGCGAAAAACCCTCTAAAATCTTTTCTCAAATGGTTTTACAGTATGATGATTGTTTTACGAACCGTGGAAATGGTTATCAATACGTAACAGACGGTCAAACTACAGTTTCTCACGAGCAGCGTCCAGGTCGGCCAAAAAATGGTTCAAATGGCTCTGAGCACTATGGGACTTAACATCTGAGGTCATCAGTCCCCTGGAACTTAGAACTACTTAAACCTAACTAACCTAAGGACATCACACACATCCATGCCCGAGCCAGGATTCGAACCTGCGACCGAAGCAGCTGCGCGGTTCCGGACTGAAGCGCCTAGAACCACTCCGCCACAGCGGCCGGCCAGCTGATGGGTCAATTTCTTAGTTTGAAACTCGCATGGACGGCATTACTCGTGAAGAGCGATGTGTTACCGTTGAACATCTAGCACAAACAGTTGCAATTATCAGTAACGAGCTCAAATACAGCAAAACTAGTGCAAAGTAGATCCCGAAAGAGTTGACGCAGCAACGCAAGAAACAACACTCAAAGTGCGCACAGACTTGAAAGAACATTATGAAAGAGAAGGTGACCCTTCCTAAACAAGATTTCAACGTATGATGAAACTTGGGTTCAACATTTTCAACCAGAGTCCAGAAGACAAAGCATGGAATGGAAGCACACCAGTTCACCAATTCGAAAGAATTTCAGAACGCAACCATCAGCGGGAAAAGTCATGTTGACCGTCTTTCGTGATTATTTGGAAAATGAGTGTACAATAAACAGTGCCTACTATTCAGAAATACTGGTGAACAAAGAACAGCCAGTAATGAGAGAAAATTGTCACGAATATCCAACAAAAGGCATGGTACGGTTACACATCAATGCTCGCCTTCACACAGCCCTGCTGATCTAAAAAACTACTAAAAATGTGTTGGGAGATACTACGTCATCCTTCCTACAGTCCATATTTCGCTCCTCGGATTTTTGTTTCTTTGGTCCACAAAAGGAGGAATTACGGGGAGAAAAGTTCAGCAACAACGAGAAGGAGTATTTGTGGGAAAGTAGCTCAAACAATAGCACAGAGACTTGTATCATGTATAAAAAACAGTTTTTTTGGGACAACTGTATTAATATTGGTACGGATTACTCCGAGAAGCAGTAAAGTCTTATTTTGTCAAATCCGCAGTTTTTTTCGACATCAATTTGTCTCTTTGATTACTGAATGGCCCTCGTATGTAATGGATTTAACTGCTTGAAGTAATTGTGCAGGAATCGTGTCACCAAACAACACATCCTTCTGCCTACGCTATATTTGTTTATGGTGAGGGTCAACTGCCAATTCTCCACCGAGATGGAGTTTATTCGGAAGGTTTCTGTTGAACCACAAGGCTTCTAAGTTAGTAAAGTTTCCTCGAGAAACATTCTATATCGAGACGAAATTATACATAACCACTTTACATTTTATACGAATAAAATACAAGAAATAACGTTATGTGTCCCAACAAAGAAGTAAAAACGTATTTCGTTGTCACTTCTGTTCTCGGAATACCTATCCTGAATATTATGAGAAAAACGGTGAATAAATGGAAGCTAGATGGCGGCTGTAATATTGTATCACAGCCTCTAATGTAAATGAAAACCTCTGCGTGGTAGAAGGTGAGTGAACTCTATACAGTTAATCAAACATGAAGCGAAATGTACAATACAGAAGCAATTACTGAAATCCGATGTAATTCCCGCGGGGTAGCACAGACCACCGGTCCGGTCCGGTCGGATAATTAACTCCCCCAGCGAGACCTCGACGTTCTCTGCTGCAAGACTGCCAACTGAAGCAGTGGGAAGGCCTACACTTCACTTTATCGTGACAAGGAAAGTTTCATTGTCGATTTTCAATTGTCTATTACTCGGACAGAATGTTCTGTAACCGTTCTGTTCAATTTGTTATCTGCCGCTATCCTTTGCAGTCTCCAAGTAGCGTCGGTGGCTCGTAAAGTAGAAGTCGCTGGCTCGACTCCCTTTTCGTGGATTGGAGCGGATTCGAAATGTGACATTACTGTATGTGGATCCTCATGAGTTGACACTACATTATCGCTACAAAAACAGGGAGATTGATAGGAAAAAGTTAACAGCCACACATGATCCGTATGAAGGGATGTGGGTGAAGTCTACAATCATTTTCAGACTCAGAGCCAGATCTATCAGAAATTCCTAAGATGTTCTGGTCACACGTAAATGCAATGAACGGGTATAAACATTCTGTACAATCTGTCGTAGAACCGTCTGCTGCTAAAACTGAAGACTACAGGTAGAAAGCGGAAATAGTAAACTCCCTATTTAAACATTTATTCGGACACGAGGACACAATCGTACTAATGTTTGACCACTGCACAGATTTACAAACGAGTGGTCTAGATATTAGTGACGCTGACACTGAATAACAATCAAGACTATTTAAAGTGAACAAGGCACTTAGTCGTGATGGAGTTGCATTTAGATTTTACACTGAATACCATACCTTACGGTATTAGCTCCATTTATTGAGAATCTCTTGCGCAAGGCATTGTCCCTTGTGCATGGAAAAGAACATGTGTCATTCCTGTTTAGAAAAAGGGTAAAACGACCGGGAGCACAGGATTACAGACCAACAATGCTGACGTCCGTCTCTTGCCGGATGTTGGGACATATACTAAGCTCGAACATGGCGCCGCTCCTAAATCAGAAAAAACTTCTCCGGAAAAACCTATAGTGTGAAACACGGCTCGCTTTATTCACCCTCGACATCTTACAACAATGGATGGACGTGAACACGTAGTTTCCGCCTTCTTGATTTTCGAAAGGCATTCGACACTGACCTTCATCGGCGGTCGCTAACCTCGATATGATCACATGGAGTAGCACTACAGATACGTAACTGCCTTGATGAATATTTGACTAAAAGAACCCAGTACGATATACTGGACCGCGCATATTCTCCGGAAACGGAAGTAACATCGGGTAGGTCTAAATGAAGCGCAATAGGACCGCTAATGCCCTAAATATACATAGACAATTTATCAGATATGGTCTGAGGCACAACCAAAATAAAACAAAAAGTGTGACTTAACAAACTTAACCTACTATACAGGGGGATTCAACGATGATGTTACAAATAACCAGGGATGGTGGAGAAGGGTAAGTGTATAACTTGAGGTAATGTGCAGAGTCAAAGTTATAAGCGAAAATCATTCTGATACCCCTGACACTGTACTTGTTCTATTGAAAGCTCTCTGCTTTACATATTTTGAGAGGTGGTAGTGTGGACCAAATCAAGAAAAAATGCCAAGTAAACATGGGCTCTAAAGAGGACACCTTACGCGCTATGAGCGCTAGTTCATCTTCGCTATTGTGAAATATATCTGTTCTACTCATCAAGTGCTCACAGTTCTTCAGGTATGCATTTTACAGCCCATATTTACTGGACAACTGATTCTTGTTTTGGTCCCTACTACTTCCTCCCAAAACATGGAAGGCAAAGAGCTTGCAGTAGAAGAGGTACACTGTTAGAGGTATAGAACTATTTTCGCTTATAACATCCCAACCGGTCGTCTCTGGACCAGGGTTCCTTACCTGAAATTGATACACTCACCCTTCTCCATCATCCCTGAAAGTTTGCAACGTCATCGTCGAATCACCTTGTACTTAGTTAGTGAAAGAATCTTAAGTAAAAATACGAGTTAAACTCTAAGGATGTAGCCTAAAGAGTACGGTTAAACCGTTTATTTAAAACTCTTAGGAGTTACTTTCCTCTTCAGCATGTGAGTTATTAAGTGGTATATGACGGCTTCCTACAAGCGGGAAACACACTAATGAAAACGTAAAAAAGCACTAGTATTTTAGAGCACATGTTCAAAACAAAGAAATACAGACTGCGTAAAATTTTATTCTCCTATCCGGACATCCGTGGCAAACTTTATTCCGTTCTTTTGCTATACGGCGTGTGTTTATTAAATATACACTGAAAAGCCAAAGAAACTGGTACATATGCCTAATATCGTGTAGGGACCCCGCGAGCAAGCACAAGTGCCACCACACGACGTGGCATGGACTCGACTAATGTCTGAAGTATGGCTGGGAGAAACTGACACCATGAATCTTGCAGGACTATTCATAAATCCGAAAGAGTACGAGGGGGTGGAGATCTCTTCTGAACAGCACGTTGCAAGCCATCCCAGATATGGTCAACAATGTTCGTGTCTGGGGAGTGCGGTGGGCAGCAGAAGTGTTTACACTCAGAAGAGTATTCCTGGAGCCACTCTGTAGCAATTCTGGGCCTGTGGGGCGTCGTATTGTCCTGCTGGAATTGCCCAGGTCCATCGGAATGCACAATGGACATGAATGTATGCAGGTGATCAGACAGGGTGCTTATATCCGTGTCACCTGGTCGAGGCGTATCTAGACGTATCAGGGGTCCCATATCACTCCAACTGCCCACGTCCAGCACCATTACAGAGACTCCGCCAGCTTGAACGGTCCCCTGCTGACATGCAGGGTCCATGGATTCATGAGGTTGTCTCCATACCTATACACGTCCATCCTCTTGATACAATTTGAAACGAGAGTCGTCCGACCAGGCAACATGTTTCCAGTCATCAACAGTCCAATGTCGGTGTTGACGGGCTCTGGTGAGGCGTAAAGCTTTGTGTCGTGCAGTCATCAAGGGTACACGAGTGGGCCTTCGGCTCCGAAAGCCCATGTCGATGATGTTTCTTTGAATGGTTCACACGCTGACATTTGTTGATGGCCCAGCACTGAAATCTGCAGCAATTTGCTGAAGAGTTGCGCTCCTGTCACGATGAAAGATTATCTTCACTCGTTGTTGTCTCGTTCTTGCAGTATCTTTTTCCGACCGCAGCGATGTCGGAGATTTGATGTTTTACCGGATTCCTGATATTCACGGTACAATCGTGAAATGGTCGTACGGGAAAATCCCCACTTCATCGCTACCACGAATATGCTGTGTCCCATCGCTGGTGCGCCGACTGTAACAACACGTTCTAACTCACTTAAATCTTGATAACATACTATTGTAGCAGCAGTAATCGGTCTGACAACTGCTCTAGACACTTGTTGTCTTATATAGGCATATCCGACTACAGCGCCGTATTATGCCTGTTTACACGTCTCTGTATTTGAATACTCGTGACATCATCAGTTTCCTTAGCGCTACAGTGTATGAAAACATATGGAAATATTTCAGGATATGTAAATTAACCCACGGTATCCAGATATAGTAAGCCCACCGGAAATGAAAATAATTACGTAAAAGCTCTGGTCGTGTACCTACCAAACTTACGCCTAATTTTGTTTCCTCTTGTTTCAGGTATGCCACAAAGGTTGATCAACGTAAAACCCTGCGACGCCAACGTGCACTGATCGAATTATTCTACAACTGAGCAATATCAATTCATAATAACCTTCTACCAATATGTCGGAGAACACTATGACTCGACGTCGTGTCGTTCGAAACCTTTGGCTGTTTTCGCGCGTTGACTGCTGCAGCCGTAATCTGCCAGATTCAGGAAGGCAGACAGCCCTCAAAGCCGAGGAAAACACGTACGCCATTTAGTATTTCATGCGAAAATGAAGATGTGTCATTGTCAGACAGATCACAAAGTACACGAGTATGACATAAGGATCGGTATTAATGATAATCGAACGCGTGGGAAAAAGAAATCTCTCGACAACCGAGGTGATACAAATCAGGAAGAACGTGTGTCATAATCCTCTGCTAGATTTCTGTGCGGATTGTGCTCAATGCTTCGCATCGAAAGAAGAGCCTCGACTAGGCAAAACACGGAAAAAGTTGAAGGAGACAATAATAATTCGTATGCATAGGGTGGGAACCAGGGGTGGGGGGTGAGGGGGGGGGGGGAGAGGAAGATCAAAAAAATGTTCAAATGTGTGTGAAATCTTATGGGACTTAACAGCTAAGGTCATCAGTCCCTAAGCTTACACACTACTTAACCTAAATTATCTTAAGGACAAACACACACACCCATGCCCGAGGGAGGACTCGAACCTCCGCCGAGACCAGCCGCACAGTCCAGAGGAAGATCATTTTCATATTTTCGAACGCGGAACGACAAAAAAATGGTGCAAATGGCTCTGAGCACTATGGGACTTAACAGCTGTGGTCATCAGTCCCCTAGAACGTAGAACTACTTAAACCTAACTAACCTAAGGACATCACACACATCCATGCCCGAGGCAGGATTCGAACCTGCGACCGTAGCAGTCGCACGGTTCCGGACTGCGCGCCTAGAACCGCGAGACCACCGCGGCCGGCCTAACGCGGAACGACCATCACTAAAGGACAGCGTTCGTCCTTGGACAAGCAGCGCCATCTTTCACGAACAAAGAGGTCAGTGTTCCACGCAAGGGATATCAAGCTGCTTCTTGATAATATGAAGACTGTATGTTGCTGGAGAAAATTGAGGAATTGTGATGTACAGTTGTGCTCCACAAAGTAACAGGCATGGGTCCACTAAAAGGGCAGTCATGGGGATAATGTCCCCCAACCCCCCCCCCCCCCCACACTACACAAATGAAACTATACAAAAGAAATTGAAATTTTTACATATAACAACTGGCAAATTTTTCAGCTAACATTCGGGGAATGATGTAAGATGAAAGCAAGGGCATCGAAAACGGCAAGTTAGTCCAGATAATTAGAAACTATATTTAACACCGTATACTGTTCAGCTACTGAAGGACTGGATTTCCCGATCGGAGGCAAAAACTACAAAGACATATCATTCCCCACTTTGCACGGTCTCATGGCCGCAGTCTTCAGACGAGTTCACAATCGTAACGCAAAGCGAAATAGTTATAATGTTTAATTCATGCTGATTATGACTTACAGTAATTGTGAAACTTTGTTGCTGTTATAGTTAATTTTCTGAAGAAGCGTGGAAAAGGGGAGGGGGAGAGTGAGGGGAGACGATGGCGTATTAACTGTGAACATGAGCAAAGGACGTGGATAATGGAAACAGCCTAAATACTTGACAAGAACAAGCGGAGGGGATGTAGACGTCACTCTCATTACCCGTCCCCATAAAAATAATTTGGAAAATCACCGTAAATCACGAACCATCTGTATGATCCAGAACCAAGTTCTTGATTCGCGCCTGTACAGTACCGACAAGGTAGTCTGATTTCTGCCTGTCACTGACGGAGACAACAGTTTCATGAGAATGATAAGTTCACTGAGTGCGTAATTAAGGCGTGTTTTACGAATTGTCCAGAGGAGCAACAGAATGGAATTTATTAGGGACAAGTGCATCTAGTTCCCAAATTTCATTTTCCTAGGGTTTACCAGACGTACCCATTACCATCCAATATAATGTCTCTTGCATACGAAGAAACTGAGAAGAACGGCGAGGCTTGTTTTTTTTCTAAACGAATGCTAGAAGGTATAGCCTGTTCAAAATTATTTTAGGACTGACACTTCGGCACGTGCATGTGAATATGCGGAATATAGTTGCCAAGTCCAACACGGAATAAACGCGTAAGCTTACATTTAATTCAACTAGCTCAAACTCGCAAAAGACACACTTTGTAAGTATGAAACTTGCATCAGAGTCTTCTGGAAGAGCTGCATTATGTTTTCATTTTAGTTTTATTTGCGGGAAAACATTATTAAGATGACATGCGGACAGTTTAAGAGAATGCCTTTTCTGACGTTACCGAATTTTCGACATGCAGGAAACTTTTTGTTACTGAAGTTAGGTGAACAGCTTGAGCGAATGCAATCTTAAAAATAGAGCACATTTTCATCTATTCCAAACCGGAGTTTTCTAACATGAGATAACGTGTTAAAGATGACGTCCGCTCGCGCGGTCACCGTATTGTTTTGTTACGGGGAACTGATCGCTAGATTTGTAATTAACGTGTCATTAAGCTTTCCGTTCCGCCTACTTATTTCTAACATTGCGTAATATAACATTTACATGCGTGTTTATTGCGGTGAGAAAACAATCTCAAACAAGCCAACCAGTATTGGGACGAAGAACACAAACGATACAAAGAACATTACATCAGTATTGTGGTAATTGTATTGTAAACACAATATTTATTTTGTGTAGTATTGACTGTACTGCTGATAGGAGCTTCATCTGGTGGTGGTTACTGAAAGACCTTCTTATTAAAATATCAAAACTTACTAAGAATTTTTGATGTTGTTACTTACCACTGTAAATTGCGCAGTTCAAACATACAGAAAATCCGTCTATACTTCATTTCTGCTATGATAATGTAAAAACTCCATTGATATCACTTTAGTCGCTATGACAGGTGCTTAAAGTATCACTGTAGTTGTTTAATGAAATGAAAAATCTTTGTGCGACTGCCTTGAAAATGGCCGGGTTTCTTAAGGGTGACCAGTAACCTACTGTGTTGGATTTTCATTTCTGTGATAATAATCATAAACATGACGACGAACCGCAAGCTCAGCAAATGAATCTATGATACTTATCCGCTTATCCATAGAACGTTCTTTCCCAAAGAGTTTCAAGCTTCGATGTTTTTCCAGCTTCCTTTCATTCATCGAAAATTTCCTTGCCAATCTTCACAACAGTGTTTTTGTTTATGTTCAGAGCTGCAGCATTTTTATAGATTACATTGCTAATGGGTAGCAGCGGGCCACTGTTACGTCCTTAAGTCTCAAAGTGGGCACGTAACGAGCAAAACATTTCTCTCTCCACTGACCACGTGCGGCAATCCCCTGACCAAGAGAACAATGCGTAACTTTTCCGCTCTTAAGTTTGCCCGAACTTTCTACTGACATTGTTTTGTACCACACTACAAAAACAGTAATAACAAAAAAAGTAACTCCTGCAACAGTAAAAACAACAAACAAAACCACAGGGCACAGCGATCACACAGGACAGCAAGCTGCCTAAAACTCAATGCAATCGGGTAATGTTGAGGTGGTGGGGTGAAGGTTTGGCAACTTCGGGTGATTGCTGTGGCTATCTAGATCGTGTAATTGGCGCTCCCCCCCCCCCCCCCCCCCCCCGCCCCCACCCACCACTACTACTTCCGCTGTAGTTATCAATCCTAAAGTAATTTTGAACACATATCAGGTCATTGACTTCAATCCGCTAGTGGAAACACTGCATGAGAAAACGCAGGTGCCGAGGACGGAGTTCAGCCGAAAGGTGTGAGGCCACAGGAGCGCCTGGGCCGGCGCACAGCTGGATGCGCCTTTGTCTTAGGCCGGCAGGCGCCGACACCTGCGAACAATGGACCCTGGTCTCGTGTGCCGTCAGGCCACGGTCGCCCATCCTCGGCCGCCTAACAATCGCAGGAAGGGGCCACTCAGCATCATTTAGCGCGGGACCTTCATGTGTCTTCGGTTCACGGTCCCAGGAACACAGGAAATGGCTTTCTGAACAGGCGCCACCAGCGACTATAGTCGTTAGCGGCTTCTTCGTTACGTGAAATAGCTTATCATACTGGCGCCAGAACACATAAGGCTAGAGAAAGCACCGTGCTCATGCTCATCAAGTAAATACATAGTTTCGGGCTGAACATTTCACACCCACTGTTAACGCATTCGTCATAAAATATAGACCGCATAAACGAAAAGAAATACTCCAAATAAGAGTACGTACTATGGTTTCCAGCTAAGCCAGAGTAGTAGCCGACTACAGGATCTAGATTATGCAGAGCAGCATCTGACTGCAGGATCCGTAAAGTCAGTGTTACATGAAGAGAGGCGATTCCTAGTTTTTTGTTGCAATAAGGAACTCTGGACTGGGTGAGAGGGAACAAATTAAGCAAGCTTCCGTTACGTATCATGTCGCAGCAAACACACAGCAGGGCGCTAACAAAGAGCAAGACTGCTTTGTTTACATCAGCATAGCGTCAGCGTCTTCGCCGCTGAGAACTACCGCTACTCGCAATAAAGAAGTTGGCGGATGTGTCTTCCGTAATATTCTCTCAACCCTTTACAGTCAACAGGATGATGAAAAAGCCAATGAGCTTTGCTGCTAAGCGATTTCTTCTTTGATTTAGATTCCACTGCGAAGTTGGCGATGAATTGGTTTTTAAAAGTTACAATTCTTTCCTTGTGCAAAAATAATTAAGTTAGAGCTACTTGACAAAGAAAACAGCGCTGTTCTACACGTAACGTAGGCATCACAAATAATTTATACTTTGTGCATGATATCCAAACATTAGCTTAAAGACACAATAGTGTACAAGTAAGTGAATATTTTGATACACATTTAATATTCTTAACGTCTTTAATAACAGATATAAAAAGCAAGACAGATTTCCGAGTGAAACGAAGTCATTTTAAACGACGAAAAACGGCCTACGGAACGAGAAGTACGGTGATACTTCGCCTGTTAATATTTCAGTAAATAAAAAAAAAAAAATCCTCCCCGTGGTTGGGTGACGGTAAGCCTTGTGGCACAGTGCGTACAGAAAGTATCATTTACGAAAAATTAAAGCTATTATGTGTTACGAGGGAGACTACTTGCTCCGTTTATCCCATTTATCGTCTTTAATAAATTTACTCTGATGAGCCTAAACATTATGACCATCGGTTTGTTGTGTGTGGATTCCTAAGGGACCAAACTGCCGAAGTCATCGGTCCCTAGACTTACACATTGCCGGCCGCGGTGGCCGTGCGGCTCTAGGCGCTTCAGTCCGGAACCGCGAGACTGCTACGGTCGCAGGTTCGAATCCTGCCTCGGGCATGGATGTGTGTGATGTCCTTAGGTTAGTTAGGTGTAATTAGTTCTAAGTTCTAGGCAACTGATGACCTCAGATGTCAAGTCCCGTAGTGCTCAGAGCCATTTGAACTTGCACACTATTTAAACTAACTTATGTTAAGAACAACACACACACCCATGCCCCAGGGAGGACTCCAACCTCCGGCGAGATGGGCCGCCCAATCCGTGACATGGCGCCTCAAACTGCGCGGCCACTCCGCGCGGCACCACCAGTTTAACAGGGTGTTGGTCAACCTCTGGAACGCTATTCTTTGTGCCATGAATCGGCAGTTCTTGGTATATCTCCGGAGGTATTAGCATCAGATTTTTATGCACACGTCACGAAATTATGGTGGCTTGTGGACTGTATCGAGTTCAGATAAGGCGGATTTGATGGCTAAGCCATTAAGGTGAGTGTTCCAGCGTATCGACATGCGCCGGCAGGGAGATGAAGAACGCAAGAGCAGAGAGGGCTGTGAGACGACGTCAGCCAATAGCACGCCGACTAGGACGTCACCACGACAGGAGCGGCCTCTAACTACCCGAAGAGAATATAAGCGCCGCTCCTGCCAGCCTCGGCCGGACAGTAGAAGACGGGCACTAGCAGAGACGCCTAGAAGAGCAGTGATATTAGCGACAGCAGTCACTTATGAGCGAGTGTGAATAACTTGCATGAGCAGTGTATACAGGGTGGTCCATTGATAGTGACTGGGCCAAATATCTCGCGAAATAAGCGTCAAACGAAAAAACTAAGAAGACGAAACTTGTCTAGCTTGAAGGCGGAAACAAGATGGCGATATGGTTGGCCCCATTAGATGCCGCTGCCATGGGTAAAACGGTTATCAACTGCGTTTTTTTTTAAATAGGAACCCCCATTTTTTATTACATATTCGTGTAGTACGCAAAGAAATATGAATATTTTAGCTGGAGTACTTTTTCGCTTTGTGATAGATGGCCTGTAATAGTCACAAACGTATAAGTACGTGGTATCACGTAACATTCCGCCAGTGAGTACGGCATTTGCTTCGTAATACATTACCCGTGTTAAAATGGACCCTTTACCAATTTCGGAAAAGGTCGATATCATGTTGATGTATGGCTATTGTGATCGAAATGCCCAACGGGCGTGTGCTATGTATGCTGCTCGGTATCCTGGACGACATCATCCAAGTGTCCGGACCGTTCGCCGGATAGTTACGTTATTTATGGAAACAGGAAGTGTTCAGCCACTGTGAAACGTCAACCACGACCTGCAACAAATAATGATGCCCAAGTAGGTGTTTTAGCTGTTGTCGCGGCTAATCCGCACATAAGTAGCAGACAAATTGCGCGAGAATCGGGAATCTCAAAAATGTCGTTGTTGAGAATGCTACATCAACACCGATTGCACCCGTACCATATTTCTATGCACCAGGAATTGCATGGCGACGACTTTCAACGTCGTGTACAGTTCTGCCACTGGCACAAGAGAAATTACGGGACGATGACAGATTTTTTTGCACGCGTTCTATTTAGCGACGAAGCGTCATTCACCAACAGCGGTAACGTAAACCGGCATAATATGCACTATTGGGCAACGGAAAATCCACGATGGCTGCGACAAGTGGAACATCAGCGACCTTGGCGGGTTAATGTATGGTGCGGCATTATGGGAGGAAAGATAACTGGACCCCATTTTATCGATGGCAATCTAAATGGTGCAATGTATGCTGATTTCCTACGTAAAGTTCTACCGATGTTACTACAAGATGTTTCACTGCATGACAGAATGGCGATGTACTTCCAACATGATGGATGTCCGGCACATAGCTCGCGTGAGGTTGAAGCTGTACTGAATAGCATATTTCATGACAGGTGGATTGGGCGTCGAAGCACCATACCATGGCCCGCACGTTCACCGGATCTGACGTCCTCGGATTTGTTTCGATGGGGGAAATTGAAGGATATTTGCTATCGTGATCCACCGACAGTGCCTGATAACATGCGTCAGCGCATTGTCAATGCATGTGCGAACATTACGGAAGGCGAACTACTCGGTGTTGAGAGGAATGTCGTTACACGTGTTACCAAATGCGTTGAGGTTGACGGACATCATTTTGAGCATTTATTGCATTAATGTGCTATTTACAGGTAATCACGCTGTAACAGCATGCGTTCTCAGAAATGATAAGTTCACAAAGGTACATGTATCACATTGGAACAACCGAAATAAAACTTTCAAACGTACCTAATTTCTGTATTTTAATTTAGAAAACCTACCTGTTACCAACTGTTCGTCTAAAATTGTGAGCCATATGTTTGTGACTATTACAGCGCCATCTATCACAATGCGAAAAAAGTGGTCCTACTAAAATATTTATATTTCTTTACGTACTACACGAATATGTAATAAATGGGGGTTCCTATTAAAAAAAAGGCCGTTTATATCCGTTTGACCTATGGCAGCGGCATCTAGCGGGCCAACCATAGCACCATCTGGTTTTCCGCTTCAAGCTAGACAAGTTTCGTTCTGTGTAGTTTTTTTCGTTTGACGCTTATTTCGTGAGATATTTGGCCCGGTCACGATCAATGGACCACCCTGTACAGTGAAGGACACTGACTGCTTGCGACACGTTCTTGTAAACCACAGTTCAGTATTGTCAATCTACTTTATTGTACTAAAAATAAATAATGTGATTTGCTTGAATTGTTGTATAGCTATCCGAGAAAGCAGCATCCTTTAGGCATCCTATAAGAGGTGAGTGGTCAGGACCCCACAGTGCGTTTCTATGATGCTCTTCAAATTACTATAGCACAGGACAATTATCATACCAGAAGATGTCAACGCCATCAGGGAATCCATCATCAAGTATGAAGGGATATAGGTGGTCCGCATTAATGTTCACATACTCCACAGCTGACATGGTACCTTCGGTTACTATCAGAGGTCCAATGCAAGCGCAGGTGAATGTCCCACACAGCATGACATTAACCCATCTGGCCTGCGTTCGTAGCGCGTTGCATGTATCCAGCAGCCGTTAAAGTCGATGACAGCGTATCTGAACACAGCCATCGACGTTGTGGTTCAAATTACCATAGTGTAGTACTGTCCGTAACGATCTGCGGCCGTTTTACGGTGAATATTTCGAGCAGCCGTTGACCTGGATTACGGCATACAATTACACGACCATCGACCTTGTTAATAAGAAACGATGTCTGTCCGGCCATTGTTCTACAGTCCAATCTCCATGATCCAGACTCCACTGCAACCCAATTAACGATCTCGTAGGGTCAACATGGGAAAGCGTTGATTTCGTTTGATAAGGAGCCCCATATTCAACAATGTGCGCTGAACGGCATCGTTCGGAACACTTATGCCTGCACCAGCATTGTACTACGTCATCAGATCAGCCACAGATTCTTGTCTGTCCTGCATTACAGACTGGACTAGTCTCGGATCCCCAGCTTCTGTGATGAGGCGCAGACATCGACACCTTGTTGTCTACTAGTGGTTTCACCATCATTCAACCATTTTCCGTAGATGCTCGCGACAGCAGCACGCAAACAGCCAACCAGCTTCGCATGTCCAGAGATATTCACTGTAGCCATTCCACTATACAGCTGATGGTTGTCCAAATTCGCAGCTGCGAATACATTTCACATACAGTGAAATAACGGTTTAAGATCTTACGTTACACATCAAAGTTCCCATCACTTTTAACGTTAATCCATCACTGGACGTGGACGTTGAAATTGCCAGTCTCGCATGCATTTATCAACATAGGAGGAGCACTTGATTTCATCTCCTCCATTCTCTAAATCCATCATCATCAATCCCGCAAATACTACTCTACACATACGCTCAGTCACCATCGTTACATACTCAGAGAAGTTGCGCTTAAAACAACTTCCACATAACTATTAACACCGGGTTCCCGGGTTCGATTCCCGGCGGGGTTAGAGATTTTCTCTGCCTCGTGATGACTGGGTGTTGTGTGATGTCCTTAGGTTAGTTTGGTTTAAGTAGTTCTAAGTTCTAGGGGACTGATGACCATAGATGTTAAGTCCCATAGTGCTCAGAGCCATTTGAACTATTAACACGGAAGACCATAGTTAAAGGCCCTTCGGAGGTGTTGTCATTAGAAACGGAGTACAAGCTCAGACCAGACAAGGATGAGGAAGGAATGCGGCTGTTACCCTCTTCAGAGGCACCATAACAGCATACGCCATGCCTCAATCAGGATGATAGAAAAGGTTTGATACAAGTTACTCCCGGACCTTATTTGCTGCCCGACCTAGTTCGGTCCATGAGTACCCAGGGAAGATGAGAAATATGGCGTTACACGTTGGCGGCAGAACAACAGTTACAGGTCTCCCAGCTATTAATTTCACGTAAACCTTAACATTTAAAAATCCGCCAGTTGTTCATCCTCGGTTATAAAATCTTAAGAAAACCTAACAAATTTTATGGAAGAGAATATGCTAGGGTTGGAACTTAAATAGTGGCAACAATTTATTCACAACCGATACAAAAGAGTTACATCTTTGCACCTGTTACTGTCCTTCAAAGTAGTCGCCATCGTTGTGTAGAACCTGTTGCCAGCGATGTGGAAGGCGTAGTATACCGTTAGCAGAGCCTGTTCTGTTGATGGTGCGAATGGAGCGGTGTAAAGTGATGGTGATTCTCGTGTACGACTGTGATGGTGTTATCCTAACGCATTACGTTCCTCCACGGCAGACCGTCAATGCACAGTATTACTGTTAGTTTTTGGAGCAACACCTGCGACCAGCTTTGCGAAAGAAGCGGCGACACTTTCTGCGCAACCCACCCATCATTTTGCACGACAATTAGCGGGGGTATGTAGCGCAAGCTGTTGCTCCTCTGTTCAGTCGATGGGACTGGGAAGTACTGCACCATCCACCATACTCCCCCGACTTAAGTCCTTGTGACTTTGATTTGATTCCGAAAATGAAGGATCACTTCGTGGCATTCGCTTCAGAACTGTTCCAGAGATTCGACAGGTAGTAGACCGCTCCATTCGCACCATCAACAGAATAGGCTCTGCTAACGGTATACTACGCCTTCCACATCGCTGGCAACGGGTTCTACACAATGTTGGTGACTACTTTGAAGGACAGTAACAGGTGCAAACATGTAACTCTTTTTTATCCGTTGTGAATAAATAGTTGCCACTATTTACGTTAATATTAGATTGGAGCTTTACTATATTGTGTTTTAGCCGCCAATATGTAACGCAGAATTTCTGATCTTCCCTGCCTACTCATGCATGGAACTCAGATCCATACAAATTATAAAAACGCGCGCGTGTGTGTGTGTGTGTGTGTGTGTGTGTTTTCCACATCTCCCAAACCACTGGACCGATTTCAACTACGCCTCGTATACATATCCCTTACCATATGGCAACAATCGCTGTCACGTTAAGAACTGCCTATCATAGATCTGTAGAAGTGACGTCACAAACAATGAGAAACGTAAAAAATTGTCGTATCAAGTTTGGCGTTTAAATTTATAATTTCTGTGCTACTGACTCGTCGCAGACAGTACCCAAATATGCAGCTAATTGCATCTACAATATTATATCATGGTACCACACATAGTTCATGAGATATGAAATTGTAAACACTGAGATGCGTGAGAAGATACCGCGTCATGCACGAAGTTTTAATACATTTCTTCTTTACTACTATGACCCTCCTACAGTCGAGTCAACTTACGGAAATCCCTGACACCTGGCAGCGCCTTCTGACAGCTTTCAACTGGGAAGCGCACAGAGCTGTAGGCGAAAACAATCACTATCTATAGAGCTATGAAGAGAAATTGCCATCGATCCGTTTACCTACTCGCGTTGTAGACACACGAAGCAGCTGCGCCCAGCGTGCGGAGTATTACACTACAAACACAACTACATTTTCTTTTTTTCGTTTCTAACAGAAAATTGGCAAAATGAATATCCATGCAATGCCAGGCTTGTTAATCAGTAAATAAATAAAACACGGAAAGGCAATATGAACAAAGCATACAATCCAGTACGAAATGTGATTAATTAAGTACACTTGAAGTGATGCAGAAAGTCCTAAAATGTAAAATATATTCGTTCCTCAGCTTTCAAATTTTTTTGTTCTTCCGTGTAAGTCCGTAAAGCTTGCAAAATTCTCATATCTTTCCTGTCAGCAACGTGTATGCTCCGCCTCCTACCGCCCGTGAAGCTAGAAGCCGTTCTCAAACCGTAACTCATATTCCACATAAAACTCCGATACTGACAGAAAGAACTTATTTCCTGCCGTCAGCGCCGGATGCTTTTTATGTGGCGCCTTTTCCAACACTCTTGGCGGAATATGGAAAAAGTCCTCAACGTCGGAAAGGGCTTTCGTGTTCGGATGTCATCGGCAGATGGAAACCAGCGCTCGCTGACAAAGAGTGGATCACGCTGGGCAGCCTGGCGCGTTTGGAAGGAGAGACGCTCCTCTCGACGTCAGCACATCGAAAAGTTTCTATACGTGACAGCGGAAACCCCTCCAAGTATATGATACAAAAGAGCCAATTTTGTGCACGACACGTGGACTCTCCGCGAAAAACTGAACACAAATGTGTTTTTAAAATACTATTTTAATTACCTGTCCTGCCTCTTAGCTGCATACAAGGTGTCATCTCAGTGGCTACAGAAATTTCTGTCTAGATCAAATGTGCTATCTTGTCCCCCGTCCCCGCCCTCTTCGTTTGCAAGCATGCCGTTATGCAACAGTCTTTTCAACAGCGTTTTTGTAATGTTAATGGATATTCAGATGTTACAGCTTCACCACACTTACGTAGCTTCAGCCGATATAACACTGTAAGCAAGATACGGGAGAGACTTTATTGCGATTTCATATACAACAGAAACCAACAATATTTACAGATATGTGTTTCTGGTATGTCGATATCGCGTCAAGGGACCTTAATAACACCACACGCCCTGATGACGATGCTGAGATTTCGAAATGTAGAATGACTTACTAAAAACAATAAAACCTCGAGTCTTTAAAAAATAAAATGTCGTGCGGCTAACACCCAGTCTCCGCGAGGAGTAAACTACGACTCAGCCGAGAATCGAACCTGGGCGCTTTACATAGCATTCTGCAGCGCTGAACACTCAGGTATCGGGCGGACTCTTTAAAAAATGTGTTATGTTGTAAGTATTTGACGTTAAGCACGTAAGTTTGTTGGAAGTCGCTAAGGGTTCTCGTTATGAAAAACTTGATGAATATAGTCTGGGCAATTTACACTCCATTTTAAGCAAAAGCAAGTGTTTCACACATCTCAATGTTTATGACGTCATATCTCCTGAACTGTATGTCGTTCAGTGATATGATCCAGCAGGTACAACCAGTGGTATATGTGGACACTGTTTGAAAACTATGTTAGGAATAGAGTCGGTGATACAGAAAAAATAAATTAGAACGTCATTTCCGATGCTGAAGTTGTACCGCATAAGCAGTGAAAACGTATTAAGCTATGAATTTTTTTTTATCATTTTCAGGATTGGGGAGTTCAGCGGGAAAAAAATTTCGTAAGGATTTCAAATAATGTCTAAAGTCGCTAAATGCCCGAGTATTTACGCGTCATGTCACGCTTCCTCGAAATGCACACACAGTTGCTAATGGTAATACCTGTATTTTGTATTAAACGTTTAATATATCGTAACTCTTAAGCAGCAGATTATGACAGCGTTTTAAATTCTTAAAATGTATCAATATTGACGCGAAATACTGCAAACAAATTTGTGGTGCCTCTGGAAGTCGTTAGATAGGGGGACTGGTACTGGGTCCGGGCTAGTTGCTTCGTAATATACAGGGTGATTATAATTAAACGCCGGCCGAAGTGGCCGTGCGGTTAAAGGCGCTGCAGTCTGGAACCGCAAGACCGCTACGGTCGCAGGTTCGAATCCTGCCTCGGGCATGGATGTTTGTGATGTCCTTAGGTTAGTTAGGTTTAACTAGTTCTAAGTTCTAGGGGACTAATGACCTCAGCAGTTGAGTCCCATAGTGCTCAGAGCCATTTGAACCATTATCATTAAACTTTCAAAATACTGCGGAAATAACACCACTGGTCTGAATGACGTCAAATTGCAACAGAATATTATTGGAGAAGGCAGAAAACGTATGGCAGAAGAAAAAACAATAGTGGGAAATTTAATCAATACATGGCGCTGTATGTTTCAGGATACGTAAATGAAAACACCTGTCATGCTCACGGCCCACTGAAGTTGGTGTAAACACGCCGGTTACACGGCTTTTCCTCCTTTCGCGTCTGTGAGGTTCGCCATGACTGTCTCAATGCAAGATCGCGCTCTTCATGTGTAGCTGTATTACGAGAATGATAACTGTGCACGCGTCGTTCTGCAGAAGTTCCGGACACTGAAAGGTTTGACGAAATGCGTTGGTCCGATGACTGTCGTGGGTCTGGAGAAAATGATTCGGAAATTCGAAAAGAGGGGTTCTTTCGATGTGCAACCTGGTAGAGGAAGGAAACGAATTGATTCGATGTCAGTGGAAGTAGTGGTCACAGTAATGCAGGAGGAGACGAGTGGTGGTGTGCAGATGTGTAGTGCACGGAGAATTGCCCGAACATTGGACATACCCGTGAACACGGTGCGTAAAATCCTAAGAAACATCCTTCTTTGCTATCCATTCAAAATGTGCACGAGTTGCTTCCTGTTGACCTGCAAGAGAGACCTTTGCTTTGGAATTTCTTGCTCACATGGAAGTGGACAATGAATGGCCGTGGAAGATTTTGTGGACAGACTAAGCCCACTTTCATCTGACAGGATATGTCAATAAACAGAATTGTCGAATAAGGGCAAAGGTACAGCCACACGCGAAACAACCAGTACCACTTCATACTAAAAAGGTCACTGTGTGGTGCGGGTTTACGACATCATTTATCACAGGACCAGATTTTTTTCGAAGAGACAGGTGCTTCTCAGTTCTGTCACTGGTAAGCACAGTCTCGTTTGCGCAACCATGTAATTCCAGCTCTCCAACGGCTTGGATGTGATCATTTTTATGCAAGATGGCGCACCTCCGCACATTGCAAATCCAGTTAAGCAGCTGCTGAAGAGCCATTTCGGAAAAGCCTGGCCGTCCCGATCGCCTGATCTTCATCCGTGTGACTTCTGGCTGTGGGGCTATGTGAAAGATGTTGTGTTCAGTGTTCCGGTTGCAAACTTAGCTGTATTGAAGGCACGCGTTGAGCAACACATTCTGAACGTGACCCCAGGGAACATTTCGATCAGTTGTGGAACTAGCTGTTTCTCGATTTCAACTTGCAGAAAACGGTGGACAGAATATTGAACATGTTTTGCGCCAGTCACACAGAAGTTAATGATCCGATTTGATTTTGATTAATGCTTTTTATGCGGTTTTTGGGCTCAGCACAATTAAAAACCGATGTGATTGGTGCTTTTATGAGGCTTTTGACATCAGGACAATTTTTCCCATCCGATGTAATATTACTTTGCCATGGTGGATGGGCTTATGTAACTCAGAGCATCACACCTGTACCCCATTGCACACTGAGAAGTATAGTTCGTTTAATATCGAACGTACACCTTAGGCATTGTTGTATGATTCAAAAATGGTTCAAATGGCTCTGAGCACTATGGGACTCAACTGCTGAGGTCATTAGTCCCCTAGAACTTAGAACTAGTTAAACCTAACTAACCTAAGGACATCACAAACATCCATGCCCGAGTCAGGATTCTAACCTGCGACCGTAGCGGTCTTGCGGTTCCAGGCTGCAGCGCCTTTAACCGCACGGCCACTTCGGCCGGCTGTATGATTCATTTGTCATTTTTAGTAGACGACTAAATTATGATGCTTACAGCGCCATTTATTGCTACATTTTGTAACTATTTATGTTTCTTCTGCCATACGTTTTCCCCCTTCTCCGATAACATTCCGTTGCAATTTGACGTCATTCAGACCAGTGGTGGTATTTCCGCAGCGGTTTGAAAGTTTAACTTTATTTATAATCATTCTGTAGATGCTGTAAAGAAGTTGTTTAGTAATATAGATAGTGTAAAGACAGTAGGCGGATTATACCGCTAAGTTTTCCACTTACTTCACTGTGTCTGTTTGCCAAGTATAGCGAATATGGCTATCATGAAATTTGAATAGTGTCCCTCAGAAGGAAGTGTTTCTTGCTTGTGGACTGTAGTGGAGAGCTTACATCAGCCGAGATACGATTATTTCATTTGTGTCCTTAGGTGTACATATTTATCACAAACTCTCTGCTACTGTTCACTTTGTAACGATTGGTACAACGCAACAGAACTAATTTCAGGCTTCTAAGGTGACTTGCAAGCATGTGTGAAAGTTGGAGTATACTGGAATTGAGTTGCGACTCGCCTTTTTGGCCAGGAGTCCGCAAAGTATAACTCGTCAATTTAACACTGTTTATTCAGAACAGATGAAAAGACATCGCTATCTTGCATTAAAAGCACGAGGTTAAACATGTATACGTTCGTCCTCCCATAGGAGGCATTACAGAGCGTGCAGCTGTGAAATATCAATCATTTCGATCTTTTTCCATAGCTGTAACAGTATTAGAAACTGTAAACAATAATTCCTATATGTACAGGTACTTGATGATCAGTGCAAACAGGAACTGCAGCGTAAAAAAAAGGATACAAATTGCGCACCCAATACCAAACTTCATATTACGCAAAAGTGGTTCAACGTATCGGTGACAAATTTTTAGTGCGCAACGTAATGGGTGTGTGGTCCGTTACTTCATACAACCGGACAGACTGCAACAGATCTGAGCTCCAAATGTCTCGATACCGCTTAATTCCCAAATCTTTCGTAGAACTGAACGGTCGCATGTTGATCTGGGAGCCTCAACAAATCAGAGAGAAAGAAAATTTTAAGAAAAAATACGGATGTTCGCTTCAATAACGTCTAGATACAACTATCTCTTAACTCTCACTTGCACTGCTAAGTAGCTTTGCGATTTCATTGGACTTTTCCATAGTCTATCCTTCATCTGAGAAATGTTTTCCTATGTTCAAATTTGTGCCCCACAGTGTTCTGATGATGTCTCCGCTGTTCACATTACGTTGCCACCAAATGCGGAAAACACACACAAGTCAGTTTTATTTTGGCCACGTTGTAGTTTGTTGTCAACATGTGACTGGCAATTGTAAATATGTGGTAAGTTCCTATGGGACCAAACCGTTAAGGTCACAGTCCCTAGGCTTACACACTAGTTAATCTAACATAAAATAACTTACGCTAAGAACAAGACACATACCCATGCCCGAGGAAGGACTCCAAGCTTCAACGGGAAAAGCCGCGCGAACCGTGTCAAGGCGCCCCAGACCACGCGGCATGTAGCTGGACGCACGATACCTGAAGCAGGTCTGAATATTACGCTTATGTGTAGCTAGCGAGGTTGTTCAGCTCCTTTTAACTAACTGCATGATGTGAGTGACATGCAGTTACTTTCATACCTTTGTGGAGTGTCGCTAATACTGATAGGACAAAATTGGCTGCTGGACCAAGCCTCGTCGATAGCCTGGTGCAAACTGGTTGCCCTCCCCACGGCCTTACTGAGGGCTTCCATCTGACGGAAATTTGTTCCTACTCTTGAAATCCTCCACAGTCTCCACGACGGTGCTATTTGACTAGCAACCTCTGGGAGGAACGGCAGTGCGGCGATGATCGCTGTTCGCTGTTTCTGTATTTTCCGCATCAAGATTCGAGCCCTGATCATCGCCTATGACCTACCACCATACTAAAGGTTCGAGCTCACAGGTACGATCTGAGAATTCAGTTTAGTGCAGTCTGGCGGCCGCTGTGACCGAGCGGATCGAGGCGCTCCAGTCCGGAACCGCGCAACTGCTACGGTCGCAGGTTCGAATCCTGCCTCGGGCATGGATGTGTGTGGTGACCTTAGGTTAATTAGGTTTAAGTATTTCTAAGTTATAGGGGACTGATGACCTCAGATGTTTAGTCCCATAGTGCTCAGAGCCATTTGAACCATTTTTCTGCGTGAGATGGTGTCATTTAGCAGATTACCTGGACACGGACGACGTGGAATAGTACGAATTATGCAATTGAAGGAAGCCTCCCTGCAGTATGTGGACCAAGATCCTTTCATCAGCACTCTTACAATTACGCGGAACATGGGGACGAATCAGACGAGTGTAAGAAACGCCATTCATGATGAACTGCTACTCCCATTTCACCTATAGCGTGTGCACAACCTGCAACCAAGTGATTATCCACTCAAAATACAGTTTTCGCAATGGTACCTGGAACAGTGGCAAATGACCCGGTCTCACGCGAACTATGATACACAACAGTAAACGACGAATGATGTGGGGTGCGGCGATTGGGATGCTGTTGATAATTCCGCTGTGCTGTTCGAAAGCTTTGGTTCAGTAAGCAGTAAGCAACAACATCAGTGTACTCATTCCAGGTGTATCGCTCCATTAGGAAACAAGTACTTTGCTGGTCAAGACGAACAAGTAATGTGAATGTGGAACACCTATTACAACTGAAGAGTGAATATGGGACTTAACTGCTGTGGTCATCAGTCCCCTAGAACTTAGAACTACTTAAACCTAACTAAGTCCGCAGCTCGTGGTCGTGCGGTAGCGTTCTCGCTTCCCGCGCCCGGGTTCGATTCCCCGCGGGGTCAGAGACTTTCTCTGCCTCGTGATGACTGGGTGTTGTGTGTTGTCCTTAGGTTAGTTAGGTTGAAGTAGTTCTAAGTTCTAGGGGACTGATGACCATAGATGTTAAGTCCCATAGTGCTCAGAGCCATTTGAACCATTTTTGAAACCTAACTAACCTAAGGACATCACACACATCCACGCCCGAGGCAGGATTCGAACCTGCGACCGTAGCGGTCACGCGGTTCCAGACTGTAGCGCCTAGAACCGCTCAGCCACTCCGGCCGGCAAATTTCAGTGAAGCTCTCGTGTTTCAAATGAGAATCGGTGCCACGTCTCATTGTGGAAGAAGTGGAAGTTGGACTGGAGCAGCGGCACTTAATCAGGCGGACGATGCCCGAGTCTTGCCCGTGTTGTGCGTAAAAATTCATAGATAACATTGCGCCTTCTGCCCCGTCGCAAAAAGTATCACAAAAGCCACACCGAACACGTGTCTCCGAAGCGTGTTCTGGTGTCAGTAAAGTAAGACCCAGAAGGGAAAACGTGCCGGTGGTGTCCAAGTTGTGAAGTAGCTCTTTGTATGCCTGGAAATTCCAAAATATACCACACTAAGGCAATTTATGTGCAACAACGGAGTCTGCTAGTTTTTCTGAATAAAGACATGATTCAGTAAAACACTTCGTGTGTCTGCTAATTTTAACATTTCATAATGAGATTTCTGAGATTACATCACTTCAAATGAAACATCACACACATTTATTGCAATTACAATCAGAAATCAATTATTTTCGAAAGATATGTAAAAACAGCAGTCCAGTTACCCCATCCAGGAGGGCAGAGGCCAGTCTTGAATGTGTTAATATAATTCGTATATGATGAATTCGGTATTGATAGGTCGTCAAACATCAGATAATAAAAACAGAAAATCATATAAATGGGGAGCCGACGGAAACAGTATATATATATAAACAAACCGCGGATCATAAATATACGAGAGTCAAAAACAGACATGGCGTCGGTTCAGCGTTTCTTCCAACCACTTTCTCACACGTCCCCAAGTCTAGACGAGGAAACGCTGATCGATTCGAGAGAAGACAAAGCACTCGTAAGACAGCGTGGCCCAGTGGGTCCCAAGCAGCCATACACGCACCACAGGCTTCTCCCTCGCTATTGCAGGATCAGCTGGCCGTAAAAGCAGTAGCTCGCACCTCGTCACTCCAAACGTAACACTCGCTTAGTAGGATGTGCTCTGCATTAGCGGTTGTTTCATATCCCCCGTCTCGTCACATTTTAGCGCCTATGCCAATCGACTGGTACGAAACCACCTCCTTCCTTATAGTTCGTTTCCAAAGTAGATTCCTCACACCGGTGACCCTGCTTGTTAACAGCGACTCGGATGAGTGAGCAAGATCGAAAGATGCCATCCTGAGCTCATAGCCACGATGACGTAATAGGAGAAATTACAGTTGTAATTCAGGTCCTCAGCGCTGATTTTCGCAACAGATTCGAGAGTAGTTAATTCATGTTTTATCTCAGGCTTCGGTATATACTTTAGGTCAAGTTGTGATGATATACAGCGTGTTACAGTACTGTTCCCGTCAGTCCATTTTATTTCAAGAGAAGAATGATGAAAGTACCTCCGTTCCATTTCTAATACGTAAGACAGTCATTGAATCCACGTTTTTTTTTTTTTTTTTTTTTTTTTTTGGACATGGTGTGGTTTCCTCCTCTGGAAATATTTCATGTATGTGACAAATGTCGAGTCGAACAGTGGTCCGGTTTTGAAATTAAACTGGGGACTGGGAAAATCTTAAGAAACGCCGCAGTTCATCCACAATAGACGTAGCTTACAAAACTCTTGCTCGAACGAGTCTTCAGTATTATTCATCAGTCTGAGGGCCTTACGAAAAAGGAAGAGTAGAAGAGATGGGGAAAATCCAACGAAGAATGACGCATTTCGACGCGACATAGTTTAGTCGTCGCGACAGCGTTACAGAGACGTTCAACGAACTAGCAGCAGACCGTTCAAGAGAGATGTTGCGTATCACGGTATCGTTTACTGTTGAAATAAAATAAAAAATTGGTGTTCATAACGAGCACTAAGGAAACCATTCTTCTCACTATATATACATTCCGCAAGCCACTTTACGGTGTGTGGCAGATGATACCACTATCATTTCCCCCCTTCCCCATTCCATGCGCAAATGGTACATGGGAAGAATTACTATTGAGAGACATCCGTATGAGCTCTAATACCTCTGATTTTCTCACTGTCGTCATTTCGCGAGACACGTGTGGGAGATGCCACTGGAGTTAGCTGAGCATCTCCATAAGGTTCTGGCGCTTGCGGAGTGTGTATATATGGTGAGAAGAATGATTTCCTTAATGCTCCTTATGAGCTCCAATTTTTATGATGAAACGTGCCGGTCTCCGTTGGATCTGGTGATGATCGCAAATTCTAGAACCGGTCGACCAAGAGATTCGTAAGCCACTTCTTTCGCGTATGAATTACATGTCCGTAAGATTCACAGCCTGGCATCAGTTTTTCGTACAGTTTTTTTACATGATCATTCCGCTTTAAATCGCTTTGAAAATGAGACGTCAGCAGTTTCACATTAAAAAAAAATCGCGTCATTCACAAAAAGTGCTGACGGAACGTAATGAAGCATCAACGCTATCTGCAGATTTTTTTGACGTTGACGGAATGGTAGACGTCGCCTGTTAGTCTTTACGTCAGCCGATACGCCCGCTTTTACTCGTGTTGTAGTAGCACAATATGCAACTTCATAATTTTTACTTCATGTCAACTATGTTTTCGTGAAGTATTGGAAATGTTGCACGAAGACTCGACATTTCTCTTAGTAGTGCTCCCCCACTTAAGAGACTCAAAATTTAAAGGAAAAAATAATTCTAGTTATCCAACAATTTACACTGTGCATAAATACAAATATAAATACGTTCTGAACATTTTTTTAAAATTAATTTGAAACAAGTCACTCATTTCCACAGATGGAACGAAGTTCAGTTATTTCGACATTATTCGGCAATTAGAAACAAAACAAGGCAACAAGGATAAAGTGAAAGTACCATACGTACTGCCTTCCAAATATCGTCATGTTTTTATATGTACTTTTCGAGCAAATAAATTTTGTTTTGAAATTTTTGTTAGGAATTTTTCTGTCTCTCTAGTCCTATCTACTATGTCAAAAACACCGAATATGAATTTTGCTTCTGCTATTTATAATTCTATCACCATTGCTAGTTCCTTTATGCTGAGATTATTTCGACTTTTCATGAGACAGACGGTCCTTAAACCTTCCTATCACCATCCAGTACAGGGTAGTGCGACGTGATGCGATCTTGACATTCGATATGGCGTCAATATACCACTACCTGACGTAACGTTGCAGTTCCGTGACGTTCATTTTTCTGTGTGGTTGTTAAAAGAGACATATGTCAGTACAGTACGTTTAAAGACATATTGAAGTGACTTTTATCTAACAATTACGACGTAAGTTACATTGTAATTTCCGCATAAAGCTATGGCATCCGATTCAAATTACAAACTTGGGTGACTTCACTCCACATTCGTTAGAAAATCAATGTAAGAGACGCTAAGAGCGGTCCACTAAGTACGGCTTATCACATCACTGACTGGTCTGGAACTAATCGTCGTGGTCTGGAACGTTTCTCACAACTGAGGTACACTGCTACATGGCTTACTGATTCGTTCTTCGGGTTAATATCCAGTGAGAGACTCTAGCACACAGTGGTATATACTCTCTTGAAGGCAATTCATTTATTATTATCAAGTTACACATGTCGTCCCTAGCTAAGACCAGTGCGCAACAAAAGTGGCGATTGTCAGAAGAGAGTACATGATCTGGGTTTCCTGCAGAGACAGTTCCGCTGCGGAACGGATTACAGCTGCATCACAGTGTGCGACCTAAATGGCACGGCAATTGGAAACGTATTCCGAAGCTGAAATACGCGGAATAATCGATTCTTGAGGGCAAAAGTGTAAATTGCATACACATTCACACTGTCGTTCTGGCAGTATATAGACCAAACGTAACGTCACGTCCAGGCGTAGCGAAATGGTGCCCACAATTTGACCAAGGTCGCACAGACATGAGTGACGATGATAGGGAAGGAAGGAATATCTTGTACCTTGCGATTTCCAGCTTATCGGCAAGCTTAAAGAACATCTGGGGAAAACGAGATATTCCAACGACGAGGGCGTTCACACAGCGGTTCTCGAACGGCTCCATGACCAAGTGGCTGATCTCTATCTGTAAGACTGCTAGAACGTTTCGACAATTCCTCACAGAGCCTTGGTGACTTTGTCGAAATATAATATCATGTATCTGTTTCACTTTGAAGTGTAGTGCAACATTCAATAAAAGTCACTTGGCCTTCGACAATAATGTGTAACTTGCCTTTAAAGACCCCTCGTATTCAGCCATCTGTCTGTTGACAACAGGAGGTACTCACTGAGGTTACCACTCATTATTACACACCCATCAGCACTGCTTCTTTGAGAATCACATGCGAACACATTTGGCTGTCCTCGGTTTAGCCATACGCGTGACAAACACGTACGTGCAAAGTGTGAACGTTGTCTATGGGTGTGGAAGACACTAGTGCCTTTAAATGTCTTCAGTGCCAAAAATCTAAGAACTTAAGATTAGGTGAATCGGGAGCCACGCCACTGGACCCGCTAGGCAAATTCATCGCTCACTAAATGTTTGCGTTACGTACTGTCGTACGAGGCACCACCTCAAAACCAGTCATACGGAATGGTTTATCTACGAGACCGTTGGAAGTGCTATGCCAGACAATAGCATCATAGACAGAGGTTTTATAGGATAGCGACATGCCTTCACCAAAAGACTTCCCTGAAAAATACAAGATTTTCCTGGCTTAAATTACAAAAAAAATGGCTCTGAGCACTATGGGACTTAACATCTATGGTCATCAGTCCCCTAGAACTTAGAACTACTTAAACATAACTAACCTAAGGACATCACACACATCCATGCCCGAGGCAGGATTCGAACCTGCGACCGTAGCGCGGCTCCGGACTGAGCGCCTAGAACCGCTAGACCACCGCGGCCGGCTTAAATTACAAAAAAATGGTTCAAATGGCTCTGAGCACTATGCGACTTATTAACTTCTGAGGTCATCTGTCGCCTAGAACTTAGAACTAATTAAACCTAACTAACCTATGGACATCACACACATCCATGCCCGAGGCAGGATTCGAACCTGCGACCGTAGCGGTCGCTCGGCTCCAGACTGCAGCGCCTAGAACCGCACGACCACTCCGGCCGGCCTTAAATTACAAATTTTCCTGAACGAATATTTGTTTTGTATATCCTGAACGAATATTTGTTTTACGAGGGCCGTTCAGAAAGTAACCTCCGGTTGATTTAAAAAAATACACCAAGTTAAATAAAAATATTTTAATATATACATCTTACAACTACATCTTTGCACTATTTTTCTACATAGTCTCCATAGCGATTGAGGCACTTATCGTATCTCTTCACAAGCTTTGAAATTCCTTCTGCATAAAAATCACCCGCTTGTGCCTGGAGCCAGCCTGTGACCGCATCTTCGAGCTCTTCGTCGTCATCAAACCGCTGTGACCCGAGCCATTTCTTCAAATGCATGAAGAGGTGATAATCACTTGGCTCCAGGTCTGGGCTGTAAGGTGGATGGTTGATAACGTCCCACTTGAAGGACTCAAGAAGGGCCGTTGTTCTGCGAGCAGAGTGAGGACGGGCGTTATCGTGCAAAAAAAGATACCGGAAGTCAGCATACCACGGCGTTTGTTCTGTATAGCCCGTCATAACTTTTTTATTGTTTCACAGTACACGTCTTGATTAATGGTCGTACCACGTTCCATGAATTCAACCAACAACACCCCTTTGGCATCCCAAAACACCGTTGCCATCAGTTTTCTGGCAGAAAAATCTTGCGAGGCTTTTCTTGGTTTGGTAGGCGAATTTGAATGTGCCCACATCTTTGATTGTTCTTTTGTCTCAGGGTTCACGTACTTAATCCAGGTTTCGTCACCGGTCACGATTCTGTTTAACAATGGTTCTCCTTCGTCCCCATAACGTGACAGAAAGTCTAATGCAGAGGCCATTCTTTGAGTTTTGTGGTGGTCGGTAAGAATTTTGGGCACCCATCGTGCACAGAACTTACGGTAACCCAATCTTGCTGTCACTATCTCGTACAAGAGAGTCTTAGAAATCTGTGGAAAACCAGTAGACAACTCCGACATTGAGAAACGTCGATTTTCACGAACTTTTGCATCAACTGTCTGAACGAGTTCGTCAGTCACCAATGATGGTCTACCACTCCTCTCTTCATCATGAACGTTTTCTCGTCCACTTTTAAATAAACGTACCCATTCACGGACAACTCCTTCACTCATAACTCTTGGTCCGTACACGGCACAAAGCTCACGATGAATAGCTGCTGCAGAATATCCTTTGGCTGTAAAAAACCTTATGACAGCACGCACTTCACATTTGGCGGGGTTTTCTATTGCAGCACACATTTCAAACTGCCACAAAAACTAAACTAGCGCAGGTACGACGTTCACTCGACCACGGCTTGATGCCGACTGACCTGTTGAGTGCGTGAACGCACAGATGGCGTCGCTACTCCCCCCACAACCCGCACTGTGACCAATCGGAGGTTACTTTCTGAACCGCCCTCGTATATAAGATCAAGATTTACTTGTTGATCTCGTTGGCCGCAAATGAAACTTTATGAGCTTGTACGTCACTCTTCAATGATTATTCCAAGTACAACTACAACTGAAAATAAGTTGTATACAAAATTATTTGTTTGCTGGTCAAGAAACAGTGTTCTTTGTAACACAGTAAAAACAGTTATATTCTACGAGGAAATTACATAATTACCTCCGTCTGTGGCCATTTTGTGCCATTCCATATCACTGAGTGATAATATCAACTACATAAAAATTTCTCTCAGGAACACGCCTTGAACCACTCTCACTGGAACGTAATATCAATAGGCGCTGATAGTAACGATGCATCATGTTTCAAAACGGACATTCTTCACACTACAGTGTTGACTAAGTATTACACTGCGAGAGTGTGGACCAGTTAACAAAAAAATTATTTTCGAAACTTGAATATTCGACGCTGATATACTGCATATGCGTGTTTGAATATGGATTCGTATTTACAATTTAAACACCACTGCATTTGTGCGAATGGCAAATTCAAATTACGTGACAAACTATCACGCACAGCTTACTTAGATTCTGCCGTACTCATAGCCGCACAATGGGAAACGGAATGGAGCCCGAGAAGCCAAGGCAAATTACGAAGATTCCGAACGACAGCGAAAGTGCCGGAGGTAACAACCGACATTATAACGACTGAACGCCCCTTTTCACCTTTACTTAACGCGACTTCACAACCGAATGTTTACGAACCGGGACGTCTCTTCCCGTCAACGAGCTGTTCAACTCCCCCTCGAGCGTTTCAAAATTCCCCGAGACTTTTCAAAAAATGGTTCAAATGGCTCTGAGCACTATGGAACTCAACTGCTGTGCTCATAAGTCCCCTAGAACTTAGAACTACTTAAACCTAACTAACCTAAGGACAACACACACATCCATGCCCGAGGCAGGATTCGAACCTGCGACCGTAGCAGTCGCGCGGTTCCAGACTGTAGCGCCAGAACCGCTCGGCCACCAGCGGCCGGCCCGAGACTTTTCCATTAAATTAAATTTCCCTGAAAATTCCACATTTTCCATACAAGTCGCTATTATGGGTACCACAAGGACGCCACACAGAAATCGGATTTTTGCATCTTTTTTATGTTTATGGTACGAGACACACAGAAATGAAATATCAGTCACCAAAAGCAGTACTGTGTAAATCCTTACAGTTCTCGAGAAAATTGACTTTGAAGTTTGCCGAGAGTCTTTAATACCCTAAAGTAATGTCGAATTTTCGACGCACTGCGTGCGTGTGTTGTAGAATGCTTGCCTGTTATATGGCGGCCTGGGTTTAATTACTTGTCGATGTACCTTTTTAAACAAACGTGCGCGGTCTACAAGCATTTCCGCGACGTGTTAAGTACATAAAGATGAAAAATTGTTAGTTCTCTAATTCAAACAAATTTTTTATGAAATATGAGTAGTTAAGAATTGAAATTTGCAATGAAAAAACGGTTTTGTGTGCGATATGTGATTATAAATAAGATGTGCATTTTTGATTAAAATGGAAGTGTGTTTATTAGCATGTATCTGATGAATTTTATATTTAGAGGACGTAGGTTTTCGAAGTGAACGAAAAAACGGAAAAAATAATGACTGAAACTAGACTCGAACCAACGATTACCAGTATGGAGCACTGCCTGACTTTCCCCCACCTTTATGTATTTTACGCTTCAAGGAAATGCTTCTAGAACATGCACCGTAGTTTTTTTAAAAAAATTGTATTAGCTGGGAATCGAACCCAGGCCACCCACATGATACACTCATTCTATAACAAAGCCACTGTGCCTGTCGACGGTTCGACCTTTCTTTAGCCTATCGAAGACGCTCTTGAAACTTCAAAATAGATTTTCTTGAGAACTGTTGACAGTTTCGTTCGGATGCTTTGACGAACTGATCTTTGAATTCTGAACTTCACCTACCATAAATATAAAAAAAATTACAAAAATCCAGTTGCCATGTGGCGTTCTTCCTTGTACAGAGACAGATACAACCAATAAGGAATGAGCAATAAATGTCAACAGCAAGACAAGCTACACGACTGGCTGTGCTCGACAGAAGTAAAGTGGATCATATCGCACCAAGTATCCGGATATATGTTTCTTTATACGGTCAGTACACAACACACAGTTACTCAAAGTTTTTGACTGAATTAATCAAAAACTGTATCACAACACTTCGCCTCTCCCCAACTCTCCACCCCCCCCCCTCTCTCTCTCTCTCTCTCTCTCTCTCTCTCTCTCTCTCTCTCTCTCTCTCTCTCTCTCTCATATATATTCTTCACAGAGATACGCAAGTTGTTTTCATATCCTTGTGCTAGAATGTGAGGGCATCATCTTAATAAGTATTCTCAAGAACGTAAGACGTTTACTGCAGTAGTCTGAAACGTAATGGGTCGTAAAGTATGAAACACGCTGCCCCGGAATCTAAAAAAATGGTTCAAATGGCTCTGAGCACTATGGGACTCAACTGCTGTGGTCATAAGTCCCCTAGAACTTAGAACTACTTAAATCTAACTAACCTAAGGACATCACACACATCCATGCCCGAGGCAGGATTCGAACCTGCGACCGTAGTGGTCGTGCGGTTCCAGACTGTAGCGCCTTTAACTGCTCGGCTACTCCGGCCGGCCCGGAATCTAAACTCGGGAAATAAGTTGTACACGGAAAGTCCGCAGCGGCGGCTGCATACATTAATTTATTTTGGTTGGCATAATTCAAGCGCCGGCCCAAGCAGGTCTGCAACCATGTTTTACAGTGTCGCTAGAACGCGTGCTGTTCATACGCCACGCCGCCAGTCACGAACACCTCGACTCTCGTTCGTCCGCCATCGCACTAGGCGAGCAGGACAGACAGCCAACAATGGCCATAACTGCTGGACTGCCGAAAATGACTGACAGGAGCGCACTCGTACACGAAGGTCTCTCTCAAAGTTTATAAGTACAAGCAAAAATTATCGAGAATCGTTGATATGGATGTACGAAGCGTGTTTTTTTAAGTAAGTACCGTTTTGAGATTAAAAAAGACGTGCTAAGATATCTCAATAATTTTATTTTTGCATGAAAGCCTGTACCTTAACCTACGCACTGACGCCATTACAGTCTGATTCTTCCCTGTTTACGTTGTGTACTGAGTGTTTAAGATGTCTCCGATAATCGTGAGTCCCGCCGACTGTGAAGTACGGGCTGCTATAAGATTTCTTAGTGCTAAAGGCCTAAAAGCGATCGATATTCATCGTGAGATCTGTGCAGTTTACGGAGAAAACATTATGAGTGATGGAATGGTAAGAAAGTGGGTGAGAGCATTTGAAGATGGCTGCACAAATGTGCATGATGAACAACGGGGTGGGCGTCCTTCGGTCGTTAATGAAAGTTTGGTGCAGGAAGTGGACAATAAGGTGACAGAAAACAGACGTTTTACGATTTCCTCCTTGCGGGATGACTTTCCTAATGTTTCTCGTATTGTTTTGTATGGCATGGTGACCGAGCACTTGAATTACCGAAAATTGTGCGCACACTGGGTACCGAAAATGTTGACTGATGCGCACAAAACCAAACGTTTAGACAGTGCACTGACTTTCCTTGAGCGGTACCACAACGACGGTGATGATTTCTTAAGCCAAATTGTTACGGGCGATGAAACATGGATGGCCTACGTCACACCAGAATCAAAGCAACAGTCCACGGAAGTTGAGCAAGGGCATCGTGTTGCTGCAGGACAATGCCCGTCCGCATGTGGCGAATAAGATCTCATCACATCTTTTCGATGGGAAACTCTAGATCATCCTCCGTACAGCCCCGATCTTGCGCCCAGTGACTACCATCTGTTCCTGCACTTGAAGAAACACCTGGGCGGTCAGTGTCTTCAGTACGATGACGAAGTCAAATCAGTGGTGATGCACTGGCTAACAAGTCAGGCAGCAGACTTCTATGAGGAGGGTATTCAAAAACTGGTACAACGTTATGACAAGCGCCTCAATATTGACGGAAATTATGTAGAAAAGTAGATTAAGGTACAGGCTTTCAGGTAAAAATAAAATTATTGAGATATCTTAGCACATCTTTTTTTAATTTCAAAACGGTACATACTTTAAAAAAACACGCCTCGTACATTCTATTTATAAAGTTTGTGCCGCTCTAGCAGCTCATCAACTCATCGGTTCTTCGTTTCTTTATGCATTCCTCGTGCGTTTTCTATTGTAAATTTAGTACTTGTTGTGTGCCATATTATGTGCTATGTACATGTTCGTAAAAAGTAACAATCGTTACCAACAATTAGAAGACTGTAGTTTGAGTAGTTACCTCCACTGCACTTTAAAAACTAACATCAGTTCTCGAAACACTAACATAAATGTTTTGAAATTTCGAAGGTATGTTTTACCCGATTTCCTACAATTTCTTAGCCTTTGACGCCGATAGCGAGGTGCTATCTGCGGGTTTCTTGGAATAAACATAACCCCACTAGTAAGTTGAATAGAGGGCTGGAGAGGAAGTAAAAAGTCTGTGTTTTCATTTAGAAGACAGCTGCGCTCCTGATCAGTTACTCGCGAATAGAAACTCAAAGCGGCGCAAAATATCTACAACATTGCCCGAAAAAAAAAAATGGCCAGCTGCGTAATATTTTTGCTCTCGTAGGTGTATATACACTTTAGAGCCAAAGAAACTGGTACACCAGCCTAATATCGTGTAAGGCCCTGCAACACGACGTGGCATGGTCTCGACTAATGTCTGAAGTAGTGCTGGGGGGAATTTACACCATGAATCCTGCAGGGTTGTTCATAAATCCGTAAGAGTACAAGGGGGTGGAGATCTCCTCTGAACAGCACGTTGCAAGGCAGGCCCAGATATGCTCAATAATGCTCATAACTGGGGAGTTTGGCGGCCAGCGGAAATTTTTAAACTCAGAAGAGTATTCCTGGGCCACTCTGTAGCAATTTAGGACGTGTGGGGTGTCGCATTGTCCTGCTAGAATTGTCGGAGTCCGTCGGCATGCGCCATGGACATGAATGGATGCAGGTGATCATACCGGGTGCTTATATACGTGTCACCTGTCAGAGTCGTATCTAGAGGTATCAGGGGTCCCATATCACTCCAACTGCAAACGCCCAACGCCATTACAGGCCTCCACCAGCTTGAACAGTTCCCTGCTGACATGCAGGGTCCATGGATTCATGAGGTTGTCTCCATACCCGTACACGCCCATCCGCTCGATACAATTTGAAACGAGAGTCGTACGAACAGGCAACATGTTCCCAGTCATCAACAGTCCAGTGTCGGTGTTGACGGCCCCAGGCGATGCGTAAAGCTTTGTGTCGTGCAGTCATCAAGGGTATACGAGTGAGCCTTCGGCTCCGAAAGCCCATATCAATGACGATTTGTTGAGTGATTCGCACGCTGACACCTGTTGATGGCCCACCACCGAAATTTGCAGCAATTCGTGGTAGGATTGCACTCCTGTCACGCTGAACGATTCTCTTCAGTCGTCGTTGGTTCCGTTCTCGCAGGATCTTTTTCCGACCGTAGCGATGTCGGAGATTTGATGTTTTTGCGGTTTCCTGATATTCACGGTATACTCGTGAAATGGTTGTGCGGGAAAATCCCCACTTAATCGCTACGTAGGAGATGCTGTGCCCCACCACTCGTGCGCCGACTGTAACACTTTAAAGTCATTTAAATCTTGATCACTTACCATTGTAGCAACAGTAACCGACGAAACCAAAAAGAGAAACAAAAATCAAACAACTTATGAAGCATCCGACGTATATTAGAAGTGTAATCTACATTTCTTCTAACAATTTAGAATTAAAAACCTGATTAGTTCTTTAATTTTCTAAACATTAATGAAAATAATGTAACATGTTGCATCTACTTATTCACAGCTACATTAAGCTACCTTTTCACTTGTCTGACACAAAGGGTTCAAAGACATTCTGATACTGGCAATGACGAAGGAGACAATATGAGCTGGCATAAACAAAACTCGTATTATATGTTGGATTGTAGTTCACTGTGGCAGGTGTGTTTAGCATCTTATGTGAAAGGCATCTTCAGTGGCCGTGCTTTCACATAAAAGAAGAGCCGTCGCTAGGACAATAGATGTCAACTATGCGGCATGCAAGTGGCCTGCTGTTATTAAACGACTAGATATACAGATGTGGCGAAACAAGCCCACTCCAAGAAACTTGCAATAAGATCCTTCCCCCTTCCGCAGCCAATGATTTAAATGTCGTGCTTCACCCAGTTTCTAAGGATGTCAGTTTCCAGAGGATTTTCAAGAGCTCATTTCTGCTTCATTTTCAATTATAGGTTTAAAAACCTAAAAATTGAAACATTATCCCACTGATAGATGCAATTCCGGTTCACGTCGAGCAGATCACTTTCACAATTCAATTTATTATACACCATTACTGCACTCATTACAATCAATATTGAAAAATGAAATGATCGTATGGCATTATAGCCCGGGAGACACCGTCTGAGGCTGTTCGGCCGCCTAGTGCAGGTCCTATTTTCGCCTCGGTGAAAATGAGATGAAATCATTAGGAAAACAAAAGCATTCAGCCCTGAGCGAAGGAAATCTTCGACCCGGCCGGGATCGAGCCCGGGACCTCACGATCTAGAGGCAGGGACGCTAAACACTTGAGTCTAGTACTAGACCGTGAACTGTGGACACAACCACGGTTTCCTAAAGCATTTCAACAATTATATGCAAATGCCCCGATAGATCTTACGATTTTCCGACACGCCATGTCTTTCCCTGCCGTCTCCGTACAATGTGTCACAAAGCTCAATGGTTTAAATGTAAGTTGTCCCGTAATTGCCCAGATGAGATAGTCCTCATAGCGAAGGAAGCTCACCGTTAATGCTCTTGTTGACCACGAGTTCATCAGAGACGGAGTTCAAGCTCGGACTGAGCAAGGATGGGGGCAGGATATGGGCCATAGATATTTCAAAGGAACCAAGAGGACACTCGTTCGAAGTGACTTAGTGAAACGACAGAGAAACTTATATCTGGAAGGCCGAAAGGAAACAAAAACCCGGACCTTCGGAATGGAACTCCAGAACCTCGCTCAGTGACAGGAAAAAGAGAGCGAGCTCACTGTTCAAAAAGTATACAGAAAATGATTGAGGGCCTTCTTATCTAATTATGTGTTCACCTGAAGATAACCCTCAGAATAAATTCTTTCCCTCTTATCCAATTTTTGTTCTCAGCACAGATTATTGGGTGATTTGGCAGAGAATTCAAAACGCAGCTCTATCATACAGTAACCCACTTTCTCCGTTTGGTTTAGGGAACGAAAGGCACGGTAGGAGAAATGGAAAGGTAGAACGAAAGAATTTTTAAGATATAACAAGAATTTCCAGGATCGTATTGTCAGAGAATAAGTGAAACAAAAGAAAAACGAAAATTAGATATAACAAATCGAACAGTTCGGATGCAACCTGAAGACCAACAAAACATCTGCCTACGGAAGCGCAATGGGAACCAATGGTTTATTAAAAAAACAGTGCGAGGCAGCATACTGTAATATTCAGCCGGGAAAAGGAAAGAGGAAAGGAATAAAGGAAAAAAGAAATGTTAGATTTATGTTAATATTTTACTGTTGCTTACACGTCGAGGTCACTACAGCCGATACTATTTGGACAGGAGGAGGGATCGAGCGTGAATCCACAGAAGCCATCCCAGCTTTCGGCTCAAGCCACGGAAAATCGAAATCAGTGGGCTCCTATCACATTCTTTTTGAATATTAGCCAATGTGTGCCACTCTTCCACGCCGGTCGATAACTTCTGCTGGAGCTTACAACGGAGCATGTTTTAAACTCAGTTGCGGTTTCCTCCCATTAGTACGGCAAAATCTAAGCGATACGCTTGAACACTGCTACGAGTTGGCCCGCGGAAAGCAACACGGAGAAGGACGGACAGGTGGCTCGTTCTCCCACGCAAGGAAATGCTCCGGCCAAACCAACCACGCTCGGCGTGAATAATTAACGGTCAACAACGAGTTCCGTAGATGGCGGCACGCCGGTCGGGTTTCGTGCTCACCGCATTCCTTGTCTGAAGCAACCCAATGCCTTGCTGTATCGATTTGTGCTTAGACGGCAAGCGAAACACACAAACTTTCTGGCGAATGCGCACAGTTCAGTGTTGGCCAGAGAAAAAAACTTCAGCTCCGAGTCTGAATATGGCGATATACTTTCACGAGATAATGTAACGGTTTCGTGCGTCGGCGTTACAAGCAAATTGTTGCCTAGCTAGTTATAACGAAGCTACTATTTTTGTTTGTAACTTGGTTCAAATGGCTCTGAGCACTATGGGACTTAACATCTGTGGTCATCAGTCCCCTGAACTTAGAACTACTTAAACCTAACCAACCTATGGACATCACACACATCCACGCCCGAGGCAGGATTCGAACCTGCGACCGTAGTAGTCGCGCGGTTCCGGACTGAGCGCCTGAACCGCTAGACCACCGCGGCCGGCTGTTTGGAACTGCGTTAACAACTTGGAACGAACAAGCTAACAGGAATCTCATTCTTTCATATAGTCATCTACAATACGTAGGAGATGGTATCAAAAAATTCTCGGAATTTGTATTTTGCGCATACATGGTTACGAGTACACTGAAATACGGCTATGTTTGTCCTCATACATCCTCCTCTTTAAGCAGTGTGACAAGTGGTCGTGAGCTATACGTTGGTTACTTATAGACTGAAACCGTAAGTTTACTGTTACCAGACAATTTTATTTCCACCACGTGTTTCAGAGGTTTACCCCTTAGGTGAATTTGTGAGACATTCGCACGACTTTGGGGTAACCTATGGCACTGTCTCCACTTGTCATAACGAACGAGGTGGCATTGGTTAGCACAGTGGACTCGCATTCGTGAGGACGGCAGTTCAAATTTTCGTCCGACCATCCAGATTTATATTTTATGTGATTTCTCTAAATCACCTAAGGCAAATGCCGGGATGTTTCCTTGGATAAGGGCACGGCTGGTTTCCTTCCCCGTCCTTTCCTAATCCGGGCTTGTGCTACGTCTTTAACGAACTCCTTAGGAGCGAGAGGTTAAATTTCTTTCATCAAGCGATCGCAGGCTCATTTTTCTGTCGCGTTTACATCACATATGCTTTTGGTTCAAATGGCTCTAAGCACTATGGGACTTAACATCTGAGGTCATCAGTCCCCTAGCCAATAAAATTAAAGCTAAAGCTAGCTAGCTCTCTCTCTCTCTCTCTCTCTCTCTCTCTCTCTCACACACACACACACACACACACACACACACACACACACACACACACACACACACACACAAAGAGAGAGAAAGAGAGAGAGAGAGAGAGAGAGAGAGAGAGAGAGAGAGAGAGATAGCTTTAATTTTATTGGCTTTTTCCTGAAAACAATACATCCATTACAGATGCTTTTTAAGTTTTATGAAGACACCTAAATCCCAAGTATAGAGCAATTTCATACATGCTTACATAAGTTTACAAATGTCAATATTTGTTACGACAGAGATGCATGTCCGTGTCCTACAGGTAACGTGTTAATAAACTGTTAATTCAAAGACTGTTCTGACTCGTTTGGTATAGAAATCGCATTTTTGCAAAATGTTATATTTTATTTTGGTGCGGAGCATACTTACAACATCTCAGTGTGACATGGCTTTGGATCTACGTCGTATTGTGGATGTTCATTAGATTTGGCGAAGTATAACACTCCAATCCCACAGAGACGTGCTGGGAATCATGTGTGTCCCAACCTTATTCGAATAACTAACGTCACATGTCCATTCGGAAGACTCTTCTGACAATATTAAGGTTTTGTTGTAGAGATGCGCTGAACTGAAGCGAAGGTAAACCCATTTCTCTGTTGGGGTTATTTGCCGTTGCTGTTTCATTGCGCCGGACGGTAAGGCCGAGCGGTTCTAGGCACTTCAGCCTGGAACCGCGCGACCGCTACGGTCGCAGGTTCGAATCCTGCCTCGGGCATGGATGTGCGTGATGTACTTAGGTTAGTTAGGTTTAAGTAGTTCTAAGTCCTAGGGGACTGATGACCACAGATGTTAAGTCCTATAGTGCTCAGAGCCATTTCAACGATTTTGTTTCATTGCAGGTACGTCTATGCCTCTTCTTTCAAACTTGGAGAAAGTAGGAATATGGAAACCATACAAAACAAGGAGCGGATTCCCTTCTTTGAGGCTGTGTTTTAATGAATGAATTAAAGACGAATGTTCTTTATATGACTACGAACTTTCAACAGCCAATTAGCGAGCAAAAATGACTGACTAATCTAAGTACAGAGAAATGAGTGACTTTTTCCATGACGTGTCCGTTGTGTACCGGTAGCGTCTTTGGCTAATAATCCTAGGTTAGGACCAGTGTACTTATTGGCGGCAGGAAGGGCATCCGGCCACCCCTTACAATTAACCATGCCAAATCCGTACTTAAACCTGCCGACCGTGCGCGCAATGCGGGATAAAGGCAGTAGCGAAAGAAAGAAAGAAAGATAGAAAGAAACGAAAGAAAGGACCTGTGTACTTATTATATTTTAACTGACTCAACTACAATCCCCGAAACTGGTCTGCGTACTAAGCTTTACTTACACTCCTTACACTGCATCTCAAAGTACATCTTTAAGTCTTCCCAAAGTACATGAGCTTTAAGTGCATACACACCTACCCCAGTGCATCACACACATTAAATTCCGAATAAAATACACTGATATTTGATTTTTGGGAACCTAAGTTATCAGCAATCAATGTTAATTGCAAATTTTTCAGTTAATATAAATAGTTTGCATAAATATTACACAAATTTATTAAAAAGGGTCGAATGGTTTGTAAAATGATTTGTCTGAAGGTAAGAAACAAAACAGCTTAAAGAAATATTTCATGCATCTCACTTGCTGTACATGATCTTGAGCATCATTCAAAGGCACATCAAATGTTTTTTAATATATGTTATTTCTTTTAGAAAAATCATTTCACAAACATCTGGCCTACTTCTTTTTCATTTTTTTTATTTTCTACTTTATTCAGGAAGCATGACGCCTCGTTTGCCTTTCTAGCTTCTTACATACTCAAAATTCAGTACTTGATTCGAAAGAAGCCTTCTTGACAGTTAAATATAACACAAAAGTGCTCTGCTTAAAAAATTGACCAAAACGTTTCGACTGTTAATCATACAAAATACACCTTCTTTGTCCTGTCATTTTCAAAAAACCTTGTTTCGATATCTTGAACGTTTATGAAATATGGCGATATTTACCATCACTTTTCCCTACGCACAAGGAAAGAATAGGACGCGCGCCATGCGACCCGTCTGCGGATATAAAAACAAGTATCTCGAGAATAAAAGGAAATAACACTTTGCTCTCAACTTTAAATACAGTTTCGATATGTTGGCTACATTTCTTACACAGTAACGTATGGCGTAAAATTAACTATGCGCGTAGTCTACACAAACTCTGCAAACTCTTAAAACTTTCGTGCAGTCATTTACTTAGTTTCATGCAACACAGTAACTATGATGAACGTTGAAATGTGTGTGAAATCCTAAGGGACCAAACTGCTGAGGTCATCGGTACCTACCTAGACTTACATACTCCTAAACTTACGTTAAGAACAACACGCACACACGCACGCACACACACACACGACAGAGGGAGGACTCGAACCTCCGGCGGGAGGAGCCGCGCAGTTCGTAATGCGTCTCAAACCGTGCAGCCACTCCACGCGACTATGATGAACAACGACAAAAAATTCAATCCTTTATCGAGTGAAGATAAACTGAAGGTTGAGGAAGAATCATTTTTTTCACCAAATATTTTTCTTAAAACAGGGTGATAATATTTTACAGAACCGGCACGTTCACTCCAGCGCTTCACCGAGAAGACTCGTACCTGTCACTGTCCGCAGTCGTGTGTGCTGCAGTGACAAGATTCAAACATGTGAATTCAAGTGTCACCAGTTTTAGCAGACGACCAGCAGTGGCACGCACGTCGCCAACCAAGGACACTCCCCAAGCGACCTGTGGCCATGTTTTGCCGCCTGAAGCTGTCGCAGTCTGTGGGTCGCTTCTGTCGCTCACATACGTCACATTCTATGGGGATGCTGAGTGTTCCTTGGAACTGTCGTCATCGTGTGTTGCACACAGATTACGATCATAAGAGGAAACCCGCTACAGGAGCGTACCACCGAAATCTCCTGCTGAGGTCAAGAGAAATATCGCAGGAAGCTGTCCGAGAGTGTGCTTTTGGTCCACAACAATGACCCAGCTCATTCTGCACAGGGCAGTCACACAGGCTGCTCCTTGGGGTTATTTTGCCCTACCATCCAGTGAATTCTTCCTCTTTCCACTTTTCTGTCAAACAGTCTGACAGCCATTTCCAGAATGACGGAGAGGTGATTTTCTAGGTGAAACGTTTCCTCAATAGCTGAAACGCACACTTTTACAACCAGGGTCTCCGCCAAGCTATCCATCGTTGGCGAAAATACGTTGCTTACACCATCACCACGTTCCAAGTTCGAAGCTAGATTTCTTCGAGGTGATAACTAAAAATTTTTGACTACTCGTCGCAGTTATCGCGTATTCGTAGTATATGGCAGCTATAGCCTCATTCGTAGTAAGTGCAGGTAGCTGGCACGAAAGCCAGGATTCAGTAGACGCTTGAGGCTTTCGGTGTTGTGAAGTGGAAAGGTCTCGTACAAGAGTACCAGAGACACGTACTGACGTCTCGAAAACTCAACGAGTCTGAAGCCGGCCGCCAAGCTGTCCGGGTCGATAGCGAGTTGCGCGCGACAGCCGAGGCCGGCGGGCACACTTGTGAATGGGCGGCGAGCGGATCGACTGGCGCGAGAGATCGATGCGCGTACGAGCGACGGCCGCCGTGCCTGTGACTCAGGCGAGGCGTGCGCGTGCGGACCCTGCCGCGTGTGTCATCCTGTTCGACAATCCGCGCAGCCGCGCTGGCGGTCAGCGCCACCCCTGTCACAGGTGATATACAATCTAGTCACATCAGTGTTCGGCGTCGGCGACGCGTAACCCATCAAGAACATCGCGCGTAGCGCACTGGTGTAGCAAAGAACCGCGCGCTGAGGAATCTTTCAAAGCTGCTGTTAGAAGGGACTGTTTATATGGAACGAATTTTTAATACAATCTCGTATTGGAATTTCCGCTTTTAATGAAAATTTTTACTACATATCGGTATACTAAATACGATATTGCGGGAATAATTTGACAGAGCACTGAATGATCTGAGCCAGAACAAATCCCCTGGAGGAGACCCATCCTGGACTAAAATATACAATCTGTCGTGCAAGATGTATTGAGAATGGCGAAACACCCATTAAGTTCAAGAAGAATGTAATAATTCCAGTTTCAAAAAGATGAGTGCTGACAGGTGTGAATATCACCGAACCATCAGGTTAGTAAGTCATGGCTGCAAAATATTGAAACGAATCATTTACATAACAATGGTAAACTGGTAGAAGAGGTAATATTGACCCTACGATTTATAGCATTTGCAGAGTCAGAGAAAGCTTTTGACAATGTAGACTGGACTACATTGTCAAAAGCTTTAAATACAGGAAGCGAAAGGTTATTCACAACTTATAGAAAAATGAGACTGCAGGTGTAAGAGTTGAAGGACACGAAAGGGAAGCAGCAGTTCGTAAATGTTGTTAGTCTATCCCTCACGTCATTCTGTATACAACGGAAATATATCAAGAAAGCTGTGATGGAAACCAACAAGAAATTTGGAAAGAAATTAAAGTTTAGGGGGAAGAAATAAAAATTTTAAGGTTTGCCGATGACGAGGTAATTCTGTAAGAGACAGAAAAGGACAGGGAGAGCAGTTAAACTGAGTACACAGTGTCTTGTAAAAAGGTTATAAGATAAACATAAAAGTAAAGGAAGAGCAAGGAAACGTAATCGCATTAAATGAGGCGATGCCGAGGGAATTAGACCAGGGAACAAGAAACTAAAGAAGTAGATAGGTTTTGCTATTTGGGCAGCGCAATAAATGTTGATGTTCGAAGAACAGAGGATATGAAACGCAGTCTACACGGTCAAGAAAAGTATTTCAGAAAAAGAGAAATTTGTTAACAGCAAATATAAGTTTCAGGGTTAGGATGTATCTTCCAGAGTTTTTGTCTGAAGTGTAGCCTTATACATAAGTGAAAAATGGACAGTAAGAAGTTCACACTAGAGGAGAATAGAAGCTTTTGGAATGTGGTCCTACGGATGAATGCCGAAGATTAGGTGGGTAGACCTAATAACTAATGAGGAAGTATTGAATAGAACTAAGGAGAAAAAAAAATCTCATTACTTGAATAAAAGAAGGGATCGATTGACACGACACATCATGAGGTATCAAGGAATCGTCAAATTGATAATGGAGGGAAATATACAGGGAAAATTTTTTAGAGAGGGACCATCGCTTGAATTCGGTAAGCAGGTACGAAAGGATATAGGTTGCAATACTTATGTAGAGATTAAGAGGCTTGCACAGGATAGTGGATTGCAGTATCAAACCACTCTTCGGACCAAAGAACACAACACCACCAGTATACTACTGCCGGTGACTAAGTTAGCTGGATTTGTGTCACTTGGCGGATTTAAATCGATAACTGTGTACAGGCCGCTACTCGAACCCGTGACGCCGACTGATATGGCGCAATAGTAAGATACAGGACTCGTAGGCGGAAGGGCGACGATTCAAAAAAAGTCCTACCATCCAGATTTAGGTTTTCGGTGATTTCCAAGAATTTTTTTTTTTTTTTTGCAAGAAAGCTATGGCTTTTGACCCGTCTCAGGTCCTCTTTGTCTTCCTCCTATATTTCTTCGGACCCGCTACCTCGGAATTTCGAAATGACTATGTTAAGGCAACGGACGCTGAGAAGTGAACAATTCATTCGAAGCCGAGATCAGTTCTATACCGTATTCATGAACGTAGTGTGTGTGTGTGTGTGGGGGGGGGGGGGGGGGCAGATAAGGGAATCTCCCAAATTCCAAACTGGCCGAGATCCTAGTAGAGATGGTATACCTTCGTTTTGCGCTGACCTGTTACAAAGCGACAAGTGTGCCTCTGCCATCCGTAGTTCACTGGTGAGTGCTTGCACAGCGCAGTGTTGTGTTGTGTTTACGTCGTTATCATAAAGAAAAGGGAGAGGAAGAAACAGAGAGCTGGCGAACAGGCAACTACCATCTGACCCACGAATTACCATCAACAGGGTCACATGTCACTCGATACGATACTGGGAACAGGTTAAGAATTTCATCTGGGAGACTGGCGCAAAGTCTTGTGGTCAGGACTGCCACCACCTCCGTCCCGCTGTTCGGCCAAATACTGGAAGTAAAAATTTCTTCGGCCAGCAGTATTGGATCTGGCCACCTCCGAGTCGAGCGCCACCACATTTCGCCTATAGAAGCAACTTAAAATTTTGTTATAAGTTACCTGTAAGAAAGATACGACCGTAGTTGTAGAAGCGTAAAAAATTCTTCTTGTTTACGAGATGAATGGTGAATACAACATTTTGGAAACCAGTTACAGCTGCTACATCTTACCCTGGCACCCATTTGTAATTCTTCAGCGGCTTTCTGTTACCCGCAAATACGTCCTTTCGTCCATATCTTCAAATGCCGGAAGAGAATATGTTGAGGGAACGTTCATTATACCCATGAGCGCTATATAGAAGCCAAGGAACTTAAAACAATAATGGAAATGCTCCAATTTAAATCTGGCTCTAAGTGAAGATGAGTCTTGGGATTTATCAATGGACCAGACTGGTCTATTTCAAAGCATGCTTTAAGCTAAAGGGAAAAGACGAGCTCGCCATTTGATATACGAGCCGGAAGGAAAAGAAAGGAAGGTTAGAAGAAAATTACTTGAGACAATATGACGTGTTCAAGACAGTCACCACTAAAATTGTAATCAGACATTCTCTTACACTTATCCATACTTAGCTGCTTTTCAGTACACCAAACGGAGATTTTGTTGAAGTCTTTCTGCAATTCCATACGAGAATTTCCTGTAAGCAACAGTGTCGTAAAAAACAACGTTACAGTGCTGCTGATCCTATCCGATAAATCGTTTATGTACATGGAAAACCTTAGCGTTACTTTGGGCACACCCTATGTTACTTTAGTTTGTGAGGATTGTGGAATACTGACTGTCCAATATAAAGTACTGCGTTCTTTAGTCAAATATTCATAGAGCCAATCACATAGTTACGAGGATACTACGTTTGATTGTATCCAAGTTAGCAACTGCCGATGTGGGTTGGTGTCGAATGTCTACATCTACATCTACATCTACATCTACATTGATACTCCGCAAGCCACCCAACGGTGTGTGGCGGAGGGCACTTTACGTGCCACTGTCATTACCTCCCTTTCCTGTTCCAGTCGCGTATGGTTCGCGGGAAGAACGACTGTCTGAAAGCCTCCGTGCGGACCTATATCTATTGTCTGCAAGACAAAGATACCGGGTACGAACGAAGAAAGCTGCGTTACACTCAAGTGCTTTTTCCTTGGTATGTCTTAATTCTTTGAGAGAAACTTTTTGTCCTCCAGGAACGTCGTACTGTTTAAGCTTAGAAAGTGCTACATTATCCTGCAATAAAAAGTTTCGGATCGAGCGGGAACTTAGGCCACAAAGATGATGAACCGCAGAGAAATTTTGATGCTTGCTTCCTGCACTACATGATTGCGTGGAGGCCGTTTTACGTCTAGCAGCATACACATCACATCACTGGTAAGAACATTGCAGGAGGGGCGGACTACGTGATGTAGTCCTTTCCTGTGTGAGTCGATGTTTCATGTTCACTATACGGATACTAGGCCAAGTGATTTAGAGAAAGCAAAGAAAACCTATATCAAACAAACCCGACAGGATTGGAATCCTGCCTCTCCCGATTAGGACAACAGTGTCTTAACAATTTAACCATTGTTCTCCAGTACTGCGAATACGTTCCGTTTCGCTGTATAGGGAACGAATAGCTTGGAATCAATTATTTGCAACAGGGTAAATGTTTTCAAATAGTCTATGATTCTGCGAATGGTCTAAGAACTGTCCGCAACAACAGTTCAGATGTGGAATCTAATTACTGCATTCAGATTAAATACAGTCTTGTATTGTACAACCAATTACGCCTGTATTCGCAACAACATTAGAGTAAAAATTCATACGCTGAATATTTATTTCGCATTATTATTTTACAAACATTGTGGTCTGTTCACATTTAGCGAAACAGGAGTAATTTAGTAACCCATATACTATCGACAAATTTCGAAACCTATAATAGTAAGAGCGCAACTCTTCACATTGCTTTAGGCTCAAGGAGTTACTGCTTGTAGCAGTTCTTCAGAACACGGAGATCTTTAAGATCTGAACTATGGCCTTACAGTCCACTGAATACTTGTCTCATGTTGTACGGATTACTTAGGCAAGAAGACTTGATTTAACGTCCCGTCGACATCGAGGTCGTTGGAGACGGGCAGACTACGACTATGTTCCGTATAGTGTGACCAACATCTCCATCATATTTCCCTCCTCTCTTGTACTTGATAGCTGGTCTTTTGAGTCGAGATGATACGAATTAGCTAACACAAATTCGGTCTTCACTATATTCAAGAGCTGTACTGTCACGAAAAGCACCACCCGTTTACCTCATAAGCACCTTCCATTGTGCGACAGTGCTCAGTTTCCCCGCAAGTACCTTGTTATGTTCAAGAGCGGAAAACTGGCAGTCACCGTCACCAGGACAAAAGTCCCTACGCAACAAATGTCCCGGCGTTTTATTGTCGTCAGTTTTCTGGTAGGTTTGATGCGGCCCGCCACGAGTTCCTCGTCCGTGCCAGTTTTTTCACCTCAGATTAGAACTTGCATCCTACGTCCACAATTATTTGTCTTATGTATTCCAATCTTTGTTTTCTTCTACAGTTTTTACTCTCTACAACTACCACTAGTACTTTGGAAGTTAGCTCCTAGTGTCTTAACGCATGTCTTATCATCCTATACCTTCTTCTTGTTAGTGTTTTCCGTATGTTCCTTATCTTAGCCGGCCGGAGTGGCCGAGCGGTTCTAGGCGCTACAGTCTGGAACCGCGCGACCGCTACGGTCGCAGGTTCGAATCCTGCCTCGGGCATGGATGTGTGTGATGTCCTTAGGTTAGTTAGGTTTAAATAGTTCTAAGTTCTAGGGGACTGATAACCACAGCAGTTAAGTCCCATAGTGCTCAGAGCCATTTGAACCTTATCTTAGCACTACACTTTATTTTCAACATTTTTTTTTAGAACCACATCTCAAACGCTTCGATTCTCTTCTTTTCCAGTTTTCTCACAGTCCATGATTCAATAGCATACAATCCTGTGCTCAAACGTACATTCTTAGAAGTTTTTCATCAGATTAAGGCCTATGTTCGACATTAGTAGACTTTTTCTTGGCTAGGAATGCTTTCTTTATCTATGCCAACTTGTTTTTTTGTGTTACTGCATCGTCCGTTATATGTTGGTTTGTTCCCACAGTACTAAAATTTCTTAACTGCTGTCTATTTCATGGTCCCCAATTTGGAGATTAAGGTTTCCGCTAATCTCATTTCTGCTTCTGATTACTTTCGTCGTCTTTGGTTTATTCTCAATCTATTCATTACACTGTTCACTCCATTCAACACATCCTGCAATTCCTATTGACTTTCACGGAGGAGAGCAAAATAATCGGCGAATATTATCACTGATGTCCTTTCACACTGAATTTTAATCACCTTTTCGCACTTTTCTTTCATTTTCGTCATGACTTCTTCGATCAGAACAGAAGAGGCGAAAGACTACATCTCTGTCTTTCGCCCTTTTTACTCTGAGCACTTTGTTCTTGGCTTTCCATTCTTATCGTTCCCTCTCAGTTTTTGTAAATCTTGTGTAATATACGTCTTTCCCTATAGGAACCCACGGGCTCTGCTGCCGAGGCGTCTGCTACTGTACCCGACAGATGGATCCGCCCTCACATCAAGGTGAGTGGCAGATGGTAAAGCTTTAGCGTCGCTCGAGGCGGAGGGCCTATGTGGAGACTGACCGTCTGGGCTAGTCTGTTCTTCCCAAAGGGTGGAAAGGTGGTTCCTTCAGCAGGGTCTGAGAAGAAAAACGGGGGCAGAAGTTTACTAGTTATCAGGAGCTCCAACGTTAGGCGCGGTTTGGAGCCCCTTAGCGAAATAGTGTTCAAGACCGGAAAGAAAACCAATGTGCGCTCGGTGCCTATGCCAGGTGTCTCATCCGAGATGTGGAGGTGGTTTTGCCAACAGCTATCTAGCGTGCAGAGTGCAGCCGTCTGCAAGTTAAGGCTCACGCTGGCACCAACGACGCCTGTGGCATGGGTTCAGAGGCCGTCATCAGTTTATAAAGACGACTTGCGGATGTGATGAAGGCTGCTTGCCTCGATCCTGGGGTGCAAACAGAGCTCTTAATTTTTAGTATCGTTCCCATAGTTAGTAGGGATCGTTTGATTTGGAGCCGAGTGGAGGGTCTCAATCAAAGGCTTCGTCGACTCTGTGGCGGTCTTGGCTGCACGTTTCTGGAACTGTGTTATTGAGTGGGAAATTGTAGGACCCCCTTGATAGGTCAGGGGTGTACTACACAAAGGAATCAGCTGCTCGAGTAGCAAATAACTTGTGGAGTGCTCTTGAGTGTTTTTTAAGCTAGACGGTAGTTTGACGTACTCCTGTGAACACTCGCAAGACGACAAGCATATAGCGAAATCAGACCGCGTTCAGAGTAATGATGTTTCGACTGTCCAAATTTTAACATTAAATTACCAAAGTATTCGTAACAAAGTTTCCTAATTTTCTACCGCCCAGGAATTTCATCAAGCTCAAATTATTTTCGGGAGCTGGCTGATACCCGAAGTAGAAAGCTCCTAGATATTTAGCGATAAATGGAACATATATCGAAAAGAGAGTTTAGACGCCTCAGGAAGGAGTGTGTTCATTGCACATGACAAAAATATTGTCTCTATTGAGGTCGAATTCGAATGTGACAGTGAAGTTATATGGGCATGTAGGTGAAATCAAGTTAATTGTTAGATGTTTTTACCGGCCACTCGATTTTGCTGTGACAGCTTTAAAGTCATTCAAAGAAAGTCTACTGCCAGCAGCGCGTAAATACTCAGATTACGTAATATTAGTTGGAGGCGAATTTAACCTACCGAGTACAGACTGGGATGTCTATGGATTCATTGCAGGGGGGTACAGACAGTCGTGTGAAATACTTTTGAACAAGTTTTTCGAAAATTTGTCTTGAGCAGATAGTTAGACGGTCCACACTCAATGGAAATACGAGGGTTGTCCAGAAAGTAAGTTCCGATCGGTCATGAAATGGAAACCAAACTGAAAACCATAAACGTTTTATTTGCAACAGTTAGGTACACCTTCCACCTACTTCTCTACATAGTCGCCGCTCCAACTTAGAATGTTGTAGTGTTGTATCAACTTTCCAATACCCTTGTCATAGAAAGCAGCCGCCTGTGCTTTCGGCCAGTTATCTGCCCTGGTCTGTTGTCTGTGGAAAAATTCTGTCTTCATAGCCAGCGGTTCTTGTGAGCAGAGATGAGAGTCAGGGGGAGCCAAATACCGACTATACTGTAGGTGATCAAACACCTCTCATCGGAAACGCTGCAGGAGCGTCTTCATTGCCCCTGCAGCGCGCGGCCGAGAATGGGCATTAAGAAGGAACTGCTCGACAGTTGTGTTATGTGGGCTGCATCACACAGGCGAAATCTCTAACCAGGTCCTCATACTTGGCGGGAGACGCTATTCCCTACGCATCTTTACGTGGTCACTGTACACTCAAAACTGAAAAGAGCAACGCGACGCGATCGATAGGCATACTAGAGACACTGCCCAACACGTCTGTGCAAAGCTTTACCGGATTTTCCCACTGGTTTCCATTTCGCGACCGATCGGAACTTTCTTTCTGGACAACCCTCGTACACCAGACCTTGTAGTTACAAACAGGCCTGACCTTTTCGACAGTGTCAGTGTAGAGACACGATTAGTGACCATGGTGTCATCATAGCGACTATAGTTACTTAAGTTAATAAATCATTCAAGAAGGATGGGAGAGTATTTCTGCTAGAAAGAGCTGATAAGCTGTTGTTAGCACCCCACTCAGACAGTGAACTAACATCATGTAGTTCCAGTATATGGGGCGTAGAGGAATCGTGAGTAAAGTTTAAACGGACTGTAAATCGTGCTCTACGGAAACATGTGCCGAATAAGCGGATTAAGGACGGAAAAGACCCACCGTGGTTTAACAGCGAAATTCGAAAAATTCTGAGGTCGCAAAGATTGTTGCACCCCCGTTTCAAAGGAGAACGCTCAATTAGCAAAAGATCATGCCGAGAACCCGAGAAAATTCTGGGTCTATGTAAAATCGCTAAGCGGGTCTAAGGCTTCTATCCAGTCTCACGCTGACGAGTCTCGTGTCGCAGTAGAAGATACGGAAAGCCGAAGTTTTAAATTTCGCATTTAAGCAATTGTTCATGCGGAAGAATCGTGCAAACATGCCGTTGCTTGACAACAGCACAGGCTCATGTATGGAGGACATAGTGATAAGCATCTCTGGCATAGAGAAACCTGAAAGAAACGAAAGCAAGTAAGTCGCCAGGTCGGGATGGAATCCCTAGTCGATTTTACAAAGAGTACTGTATGGCATCGGTCCCTTCCTTAGCTTCCAGCGCAAGGTCGCAAGACACTGGAGAATAAGAGCAGGCGCCTCTTGTATATAAGAAGGATAAAAGAAAGATGTTGAACGTATTCTGAATTCGAACACAATAAATTCTTTTGAGACGGAAAAGCTTGTCCACGAATCAGCACGACTTCATAAAGAATTGCTCGTGCGAAACTCAGCTTGCCCTTTTCTCACACGATATCCGGCGAGCTATGGATGATGGGCAACAGGTAGAGTCCATATTTCTAGATTTCCGATTTGATAAGGTGCCCCACTGCCGGCTGTTAACGAAGGTACGAACATATGAAACAAGTTCCCAAACATGTGAGTGGCTCGAAGGCTTCTTAAGTAACAGAACCCAGTAAGGCAGCGTGATCCTAAGAGAGCTAAGAGAGAATGGCGCCGTCAGGGGCGTCCCAGGAAAGTGTGATAGGACCGCTGTTATTTCCTATATACATAAATGATCTGGTGGACAGAGCGAGCAGCAATCTGCGGCTGTTTGCTGGCGACGCTGTGTTGTACGGGTAGGTGTCGTCGTTGACTGACGGTAGGAGGATACAAGATGAGTTAGACAAGATTTCTAGTTGGATTCATGTATGGCAGCTAGCTCTAAATGTAGAAAAATGTAAGTTAACGGAGATGAGTGGGAAAAACAAAGCCGTAATGTTCGAAAACAACATTAACAGTGAGCTGCTTCATACAGTCACGTCGATTAAATATCTAGGCGTAACGTTGCAAAGCAACGTAAAATGAAATGACCATGTAACGACTGTAGTAGAGAAGGCGAATGGTCGACTTCGGCTTATTGGGAGAATTTTAGAAAAATGTAGTTTATCTGTAAAGGATATCGCATGAAGGACACTTGCGCGACCCAATCTTGAGTACTGTTCGAGTGTTTGGGATCCGCACCACGTCGGATTAAACGGCGACATGAAAGCAATTCGGAGACGACCTGCTAGATTTGTTACCGGTAGGATCGAACAAGACTCAAGTATTACGGAGATGCTTTAGGAACTCAAACGGTGATCCCTGGAGGAACAGTATTGAGAAAATTTACAGAACTGGCGCCTGAAGCTGGCTACAGAAAGATTCTACTGTCGTACGGAGGGATATAGATAGTCGTTTTCCCCTCACTCTATTTGCGAGTGGAACAGGAAAGGAAATGATTAGTGGTACTGGATACTCTCCGCCACACACCGTTCGGTGACTTGCGGAGTATGTATGTAAACGTAGATATTTCTATTTTTCCCAGGATTTCTAAAATTGTCGAACGCTTCTTCCAGGTCGACAAATCGTATTAAAATATCTAGAGACATTAATGTCTAGAAAACTCATGTCTTGCTTTCATTGTCAATCGTAACGTAAGAACTCACTCTCTGGAGCCTTACATTTTCTAAAGCCAAACCGATATTCGTCTAATAGTACAATTTTCTTTCCCATTCTTCTGTATATCACTTTTATCAGCAACTTGGATGCATCAGATGTTACGCTGATTGTGCATTAGTTCTCGCACTTACCTGCTCTTGCTGTCTTCGGAACTGAGTGCATGATATTTTTCCGAAAATCTGATGGTATTTTGCCAATCTTATAGATTCTGGACACCAAGTTGAATAGGCGCTTGGTTGTTACTTTCCCCTTTGGTTTTAGAAATTCCGAAGGAATTTTATCTCCAGTCTTATTTGATCGCAAGCCTTCCAAAGCTCTATTAAACTCTGACTTTAATACTGTATCCCGTATGTCTTCCGTATCGACCCCCTTTTCTTCCTCAGTCACGTCATCAGCCAAGTCCTCCCCACAGTAGAAGCCTTCCATGAACTTTTTCCATCTATCTGCTCTGCCCCTAACAGCGGAATTCACATTGCACTCTTAATGTTGATACTCTTGCTTTTAATATCACCGAGGGCTGTTGGTTTTCCTTTGCGCCGAATCAGTCCTTTTTCGACTTGTCCACATTCCCTGCAACCATTTCGTCTTAGCTTCCCTGACCTACTTCTTTCATACTTTGTATCTTCTTTCATCTACGAGTTGAAGTATTTTTTCAGTTACTTAAGATTTCTTCGCAGTTCTCGGTTACCCAGGGTCTCTTCGCAGTTACCTTCGCTGCAGCTATCTTTGTCTTTTCATCTTATGTGACTTGCATTTTTAGAGACGTCCATTGCTCTTCAAATGAACTGCCTACTGTGGTATTCACTATCGCAATACCTTTATACTTAGGGCATCAATCGAATCTCATCGTTTATCATTGCTTCAGTACCCAACTTCCTTACACATTAACCCTCTCACGTGAGTCACTTAGGCTTCAGTCTAATCTTCACAATTTCTAAATTGTGATCTGTGTGTCTGCTTCTGGCTACACAAACAATCCAAGCTCCGGCACGTATCATGTTACGGTTTCGTTCGTTATTAAATCTTTTCTCATGGTTATCTCTCCCACGGCAGTCTCCCCCTCCCGAGATCAGAATGGGGAACTGATCCGGAATCTTTTACCATTGAAGAGACATTTTTCAATTACAGACCACATGTCCTGTGGATACACATTATGTGTTTTTATAATGCAGGGTTTCCATTGCCTTCTGCAGTACCATGCCACTGATCGTTGCTGATACCTCCGCCTTTTAGGAACAGTTTCCCACCCCAAGGGCAAGAGGTTGTCGTGAAACTCTGAACGCTCCTCAGTCCTCTTCGCCAAGACAGTTAGTAGAACGAGATGACTCGTAATATTGGGAGTCTTCGGCCGCCATTTCCGGCAACTGCACGAACGCAAATGCAGCCCGACAAGTTCGGCTTCTATTCATTGTACTTGCGCTATCACATTTCTAAGCCGAATTTCTGTCACTCGTCAGATATACAGAGTGTTACAAAAAGGTACGGCCAAACTTTCAGGAAACATTCCTCACACACAAAGAAAGAAAATATGTTATGTGGACATGTGTCCGGAAACGCTTACTTTTCATGTTAGAGCTCATTTTATTACTTCTCTTCAAATCACGTTAATCATGGAATGGAAACACACAGCAACAGAACGTACCAGCGTGACTTCAAACACGTTGTTACAGGAAATGTTCAAAATGTCCTCCGTTAGCGAGGATACATGCATCCACCCTCCGTCGCATGGAATCCCTGATGCGCTGATGCAGCCCTGGAGAATGGCGTATAGTATCACAGCCGTCCACAATACGAGCACGAAGAGTCTCTACATTTGGTACCGGGGTTGCGTAGACAAGAGCTTTCAAACGCCCCCATATATGAAAGTCAAGAGGGTTGAGGTCAGCAGAGCGTGGAGGCCATGGAAGTGGTCCGCCTCTACCAATCCATCGGTCACCGTATCTGTTGTTGAAAAACGTACGAACACTTCGATTGAAATGTGCAGGAGCTCCATCGTACAATTACGTGCGGATTCTCGTCAGCCCACACATGTTGATTGTGAAAATTTACAATTTGATCACGTTGGAATGGAGCCTCATCCGTAAAGAGAACATTTGCACTGAAATGAGGATTGACACATTGTTGGATGAACTATTCGCAGAAGTGTACCCGTGGAGGCCAATCAGCTGTTGATAATGCCTGCACACCCTGTACATGGTACGGAAACAACTGGTTCTCCCGTAGCACTCTCCATACAGTGACGTGGTCAACGTTACCTTGTACAGCAGCAACTTCTCTGACGCTGACATTAGCGTTATCGTCAACTGCACGAAGAATTGCCTCGTCCATTGCAGGTGTCCTCGTCGTTCTAGGTCTTCCCCAGTCGCGAGTCATAGGCTGGAATGTTCCGTGCTCCCTAAGACGCCGATCAATTGCTTCGAACGTCTTCCTGTCGGGACACCTTCGTTCTGGAAATCTGTCTCGATACAAACGTACCGCGCCACGGCTATTGCCTCGTGCCAATCCAAACATCAAATGGGCATCTGCCAATTCTGCATTTGTAAACATTGCACTGACTGCAAAACCACGTTCCTAATGAACACTAACCTGTTGATGCTACGTACTGATGTGCTTGATGCTAGTACTGTAGAGCAATAAGTCGCATGTCAACACAAGCACCGAAGTCAACATTACCTTACTTCAATTGGGTCAACTGGCGGTGAATCGAGGAAATACAGTACATACTGACGAAACTAAAATGAGCTCTAACATGGAAAGTAAGCGTTTCCGGACACATGTCCACATAACATCTTTTCTTTATTTGTATGTGAGGAATGTTTCCTGAAAGTTTGGCCGTACCTTTTTGTAACACCCTGTATGCGCGAAAAAAAGTTTCGGAAATTTAATTTAAAAAGTTTCCATAATAAAGAAAGGCATTTTCGTAGAAACGCTCTCGGTTTCACAGCATTAGAATGCGTGTCACACATAAATCCCGTGCTTCGCATTCTCGGCAGAGGTATGAATACACGAACAAACATCCCTCGACAAATACTCTTACAAGCAATTATTTAACCCGGCGCGTGTAATTGCGCGACTGTCCGAATTGAAATGCTTCATTAATTTGTCCTGTTATACATGTAAATTAATGCCGACGCCATCGAGAGAAAACAAAACCCTCTACGCGTTCTCCATTCCGTTCTTTCTCCACAATTTAATTTGCGCGCATCTGTGCCTGTTTCCTAACACCAAGCAGTGAAATGGGAGCGACGGTTACGTTTCCATTATATTCAAATCTGATGACTTCTGCTACCTGCGAAAAGACTTCTGAAACAACTACAAATTGTGTATTCCTAGGCTTCGCTACAACGTTGCTTGCCAAAAGCTAGAAATAATGTTTGCCTAACATCAGCTTGTGCGGTGGCTGTAAACTATGAGGAGGCCGCTTCGAATCCTTTAGGTGGGAGAAATTTCCGATCCCAGTATTTGTCTAGCAATGAAAGGGCTGCTCAGTATCAAGTGACTTTGCGCCAATTTCCTAGATTAAATTATAAACCTCCCTGCAGTATCTCACGGGGTGAGGGTATTTAACACTGTTGTTCATTAGGAACAGCCTATGTGCCGGCATCAGATTTTACCCGCTCGCTTCTCTGTCGCATCGTCATCATCAAGGAAGCAAGCACACACACATTATTGTCACCTGAAGTGAACAGCACTCACTTTTCCCAAGTTAAGATGCCGCTATGCGCGAAAAAAGAATATTTCACCAATTAAGCGTATGAACCTATTGCTCAGCGTCTTCCAGCCAACAATTCCATTCAACTTTATAACTATAATCCAGACGGAAACACGTTTTGTAATTTATAAGTTATTTACTTCACGTACGAAGACACAAACTGACTGATATAATTATCTGAAACATTTACTTACTTTTATATATTTTTGAAGACATATCGATACCTAAGCTGAGCGTGCATTTCGTTACAATTTTCCTGACCACTCGTTGTCTGCAGCATCTACGAGAGCTAGCCGCACAAGCTGCCAAGGACGGAGAAGAAGATGGGCGGGGCAAGTTACATTTCAAGTGCGGTGTGTATCGTCTTGTTTGTGCGACATGTCATACCATTAATACTGACTGCAGGAGAACTAACCCTGTGTAATGTATTCAACTTGATGGTTTACTAGCAACTAACGCATTGGTGCTATTTACTAACAGTCACGCTACTAAAAGTTTGGGGCGCATCACCAATGCACTTAACGTAGTTTCTTCCAACCCTCCGCCCGCCGCCCCCCTCAAAACGGCCGCGATATTTCTATGGCAACAAAAACCAGGTAGCTCACCGCTTAAGGGCTGATTCACTGGTTCTCTAGGGTGCAGCAATTTAGTCTTGGTGAATTATTTAATAACTTCACTAAGCGAGAAAATGGCAGTTAGCGGAGTATGAGTTCAGACACGATTGTGTTGGAAGCCATGCGCCGAATTCTGTTGAGGGTTTAGCCTGACGCAAGACGCACTACAAATGAAGTCTGTTAAACATGTTCAGGCCTATCCAGTATCGTGCTACTGCTGAGGTACAGTGAGACTGGCTTCTCTAGAGTCTTAAGTATTTTCCACTGTACTGGGTTGTGCCCGCTAGACCAATTATTTGGTCGAGAAACTTAATACAATGATTAGAATACGTATAGTTACTAAATCACAGAAGAAAAGTATTGGTCTCATCGAGTCAGCCAACATCTCGTCAGACAAGATACAACTGGAAACGCTGTGACTATCAACTGAGCGCAGTGGTTAAGGGTTAGGATTCGGAGGCGATAGCAGTTCTTGTCTCCCATCCGAGAATCTAGACTTATGACTTTCCTACATCGATTAAAGGAAACTTCGACATGGTTCCTTTGAAAATGAGACAGCAGATTTCTTTTCGCACCCGTAACGTATCCGAAGCAGAGCTCCGCCTCGTATGATATCGTCCCTATCAAATGCGTCGGGAGACGAAGACTGGTAAAAATGGCCCAAGAGTTTCATTATTATGACACCTACCGAAACAGATCAAATAGTACCAGCAGATACTGGTATAACTAAGGAAAAGAGGGCAAATTCTGCAACAATATTGAACGCTATAACTGTTCGTGCACTGAGATGAAGAGAATCTTATGAGCTCATAGTTCAAAAGTATGCTGTTATTCGAGAGGAATAGACTATGCGCGGGGACTGGGTATCTCTAAAGCGCGCGCACACTCTCACACGTACACACGCTGCGACGGAAAGGTGCTTGCGGGCGCGAATGATACGAAAAACCTTTCCAATTAGGCGCTGCACCTGATCTGGCCGGGGAGGGGGGGGGGGGGGGGAGGGGAGTAGGAGGAGGAGGAGGAGGAGGAGGACGACACTCCCAGCTATTCATACCATACGAATTTTACTTTAAAAGCTGGAGCTACTCTTTCCCGCCTGATAAAATTTCAGACTATAGGGGACTTACTTCACTTAGACGAAATCGTCTACCACTGAGTGTAGCGAAAAGACGGGCAAGCGCGATGTTGTGTTTCTTGAACAGTTGGGGTTTCATTATTTGTTACAGATTGGTGCAGAAATAGGAAGGATATAAAAAACTAAATAACCATAATAACGCTCGTGATGTCTGGCAGGCCAGCGGTTCTCCCAAAGGCATTTATGGGGAAAAAGGCGTTCCTAACTGCATTCGGATTCTTTGTTGTCCGCCAGATTCTCCAAACAAACGAAATACCTGTACCAACTGGCCGAGAGGCAACGCCATCTCATTTTCAGTCCGTCAGCGTTACAACTTAGGTTTGCCTGGCACACTTCAAGGCAGCTGGATGTAACCTGTGGCGAGAGGATGGACAGTCATAGCCCCGGGTTCTAAATGCCTACAAATTAGGTTCATTCCAAGCAGGAAATTACCGCGACAGGGGGGTGCAGTATATTCCGCGCACAACAAATTCCCCCGTCACTCCAGGCGGGAGAACTGCGCCACGTGCCAAGCATTCTGATTATCCGACGCAGTAATACACACGGTTTTCACGTTTTGTGGCACAGCGAGCATCTATGTCTTTCAGCTAATATAAAAACCAAACAAGTTGGAGAACATTTTCATTTTCACTTGCTTGAAGCATGCCTTCAGAAAGAACAGAAAACACATTAGGGCCACCAACAATGCCCCATACAGCTGAATTGCCCTTGCAATTTCGTGATGGAGAACAGGTATTTTCCCTTTCGACTCTAGATTCTGAAGCAGCCGCCTAATATAGCACATCCTGTACAGTACTGAACCAATAGAAGTACTTGGACTTACGGTTTTTCTCGGGGTCGTCATATGTGAATCACAATTTATAGACTTTAAATCCGTACGAATGGGCAGAAAAAGATCTGATAATAAGGCCCTATCAGGATAGGGATAGTCGAATAGAGCGCAACTTCGCAATAACCTAGTTGTGAAGCCATGCCCGCGAAACGGCAGCAACCGGTGAACAGCTGGTCTCATGAATTTTTGAGGCCTGAACAATCATCCGAAACACGCAATGAAATTGCGAGGAGTTCGGACCAATCTTTTTCTCTGGGATGTCAACTTTGTAGTGATTTTTTTTTAAAAAAAAGGTCCTTGAGCGATTAAAGATTACCGCATATCGAGTAATTTACTACAGTGCTGTTTCTGTAGTATCATTCATAATCTCACCAAATGTGCTACATTGGCCATTAACTGCGTTCTTTATCATAGAAGGTTCAAATGGCTCTAAGCACTATGGGACTTAACATCTGAGGTCATCAGTCCCCTAGACTTTAAACTACGTAAACCTAACTAACCTAAGGATATCACACACATCCATGCCCGAGGCAGGATTCGAACCTGCGACCGTAGCAGTAGCGCGGTTCCGGACGGAAGCGCCTAGAACCGCTCGGCCACAGCGGCCGGCTATCATAGAAGGCATTAGGCGTACCACATTAGGTTAAACCCATACACTTCCGTGCAATGTGGAAAGTGCATATTCACATTGCTTTGTGCAAAAAGACGCGCTGAACACATAACAATTCTGATATTTAAGTAACTGAAACGCGTAGTTTTACATTTACTGTATTTTTTTACTTTATTTCTCATATTATACGACTCTGCTTTTACATTTTGTTGTGCTCAAGGGCCGAAATCAGCTAATCTTAAAAAAATAATAATAAAAAAGGAAAAGATGTCCACTTCAAATAAAAACCAGTCTCACACAGGAAAATGTCTTCTTCCAAGAGATTTATAGGCCTGTGGATCCAAGCCTAGTGACTTATTTCCACAAGTAGTTGCCATTTTTGGAATGTACCGCTCTTGTCACTTTCAAGAGACGTACAGCTACGTCTGCACTCAGACTATGACATCACCTTATTCCAGTTTATCCATGTGAACGGCTACATTAAAAAAAGCCTCATAAATAAACTTGTCTGCAGTCCAAGTAGACACTGTACTGCACTGACCATTGTACAATATGTATCAACATAACAAAGACGAAATTCATGGACATCAACGCTATCTTTGTGTGAGGCCGAGAATCTGACATCTTGCCCTTGTATAAATACTCCGCTGCCGAACCGAATGTTTACTTTTACTTCGTAGCTCAGCAGAATGGATGGTGTTATGTGGTACATGGCGCCCCGAATAACTACACATACACTGTCATTGGTGCGTATGTCATCAAGAGTATGATTACGCCGCTGCGTTGCGCACACGTGGGGAAGTGTTGAGAGATCAGAAATAAAAGCGCCAGACATACTATTCACTGGAACACAATTACACATCATTAGCGGCGTCTCCCAAGTGTCGGACTCTAGAGACTATTATTATTATTATTATTTTTCAGTGGAAGACACTCCACAATATCATATTAATTTCTTTTGTGCTGGACTTACTCATACCATTCACCACAGAAAACTATCAGTATTAAGTTATACCGTGCAGCAACCGAAGACAACATATACATGCACAGTAAGTATGCTTTGTACCGTGGAAGGCAAAACTGTTGTCTTCATTAATAACATTCAACGTCTTCAGAGCGCTTACCAGCACTTTTTCTGCCGTACCAAGTCAAAAACCCTGTTCTGCGCATCTCAGTGTTCACTGCATGGACATTCCTCTCTATGCAATTATGACTGCAGCAGGCACAGAATCATCGAGATTAGACCATGGATCAATGGAACTTTTTTTCATGACGACATGAATTACTCTTATTGTTGCAAGAGGTCGATGCGATCGGCTGCTCGAAACACACACGGCGCTACAAACGCAAGCCGGTGGGTAGGTGCGTGGGAGGAGGGAGGGGGGGCAGTATTATACTAGGAGGGATTCAACTGAGCTTCCAGGTGACCTTTGGTAGTAATCTAAGGCACCTTAACGACTGTGTACTACGTGAACATTATTGCGGACTACCTGCATCCCTTCAGGCTTCGTGTTTTCGACGGTGATGGTATTTTCCAGCAGGGTAACTGTCCGTGTGACATGACCATTATAGTATAACAGTGGTTTTAAGAGCGTGGTCATGAGCTTACGTTGTCTTCGTCATAAAATCTTCGAATCCGATACAACCCAATCGGGGCGCCACCTCCGCGCCTACAAATCACCGGCCCGTAACTGTACAGGAATTACGTGGCCTGTGGGTAGATATATGGTGCTACATACCTCCGGGAACATACCAAGGACGAATCCATGCCACGCAGAGCAGGTGCTGTACGAGGTGTGAGAGAAGTAATGACTTATTTTTTATCTTTTTTTCGAACAACATATTGTCCCGTTCAAAGTAGTTCCTGTCGGCATCTATACAGCGGCGGAGTCGTTCCCAGTCTTGATAGAAGCGCTGAAATGTTTCAACTGATACGGCTTTTAAGATGGCGGTCAAATTCTTTTGAATGTTCTACATCTACATCTACATTTATACTCCGCAAGCCACCCAACGGTGTGTGGCGGAGGGCACTTTACGTGCCACTGTCATTACCTCCCTTTCCTGTTCCAGTCGTGTATGGTTCGCGGGAAGAACGACTGTCTGAAAGCCTCCGTGCGCGCTCTAATCTCTCTAATTTTACATTCGTGATCTCCTCGGGAGGTATAAGTAGGGGGAAGCAATATATTCGATACCTCATCCAGAAACGCACCCTCTCGAAACCTGGACAGCAAGCTACACCGCGATGCAGAGCGCCTCTCTTGCAGAGTCTGCCACTTGAGTTTATTAAACATCTCCGTAACGCTATCACGGTTACCAAATAACCCTGTGACGAAACGCGCCGCTCTTCTTTGGATCTTCTCTATCTCCTCCGTCAGACCGATCTGGTATGGATCCCACACTGATGAGCAATACTCAAGTATAGGTCGAACGAGTGTTTTGTAAGCCACCTCCTTTGTTGATGGACTACATTTTCTAAGCACTCTCCCAATGAATCTCAACCTGGTGCCCGCCTTACAAACAATTAATTTTATATGATCATTCCACTTCAAATCGTTCCGCACGCATACTCCCAGATACACTCCTGGAAATGGAAAAAAGAACACACTGACACCGGTGTGTCAGACCCACCATACTTGCTCCGGACACTGCGAGAGGGCTGTACAAGCAATGATCACACGCACGGCACAGCGGACACACCAGGAACCGCGGTGTTGGCCGTCGAATGGCGCTAGCTGCGCAGCATTTGTGCACCGCCGCCGTCAGTGTCAGCCAGTTTGCCGTGGCTTACGGAGCTCCATCGCAGCCTTTAACACTGGTAGCATGCCGCGACAGCGTGGACGTGAACCGTATGTGCAGTTGACGGACTTTGAGCGAGGGCGTATAGTGGGCATGCGGGAGGCCGGGTGGACGTACCGCCGAATTGCTCAACACGTGGGGCGTGAGGTCTCCACAGTACATCGATGTTGTCGCCAGTGGTCGGCGGAAGGTGCACGTGCCCGTCGACCTGGGACCGGACCGCAGCGACGCACGGATGCACGCCAAGACCGTAGGATCCTACGCAGTGCCGTAGGGGACTGCACCGCCACTTCCCAGCAAATTAGGGACACTGTTGCTCCTGGGGTATCGGCGAGGACCATTCGCAACCGTCTCCATGAAGCTGGGCTACGGTCCCGCACACCGTTAGGCCGTCATCCGCTCACGCCCCAACATCGTGCAGCCCGCCTCCAGTGGTGTCGCGACAGGCGTGAATGGAGGGACGAATGGAGACGTGTCGTCTTCAGCGATGAGAGTCGCTTCTGCCTTGGTGCCAATGATGGTCGTATGCGTGTTTGGCGCCGTGCAGGTGAGTGCCACAATCAGGACTGCATACGACCGAGGCACACAGGGCCAACACCCGGCATCATGGTGTGGGGAGCGATCTCCTACACTGGCCGTACACCACTGGTGATCGTCGAGGGGACACTGAATAGTGCACGGTACATCCAAACCGTCATCGAACCCATCGTTCTACCATTCCTAGACCGGCAAGGGAACTTGCTGTTCCAACAGGACAATGCACGTCCGCATGTATCCCGTGCCACCCAACGTGCTCTAGAAGGTGTAAGTCAACTACCCTGGCCAGCAAGATCTCCGGATCTGTCCCCCATTGAGCATGTTTGGGACTGGATGAAGCGTCGTCTCACGCGGTCTGCACGTCCAGCACGAACGCTGGTCCAACTGAGGCGCCAGGTGGAAATGGCATGGCAAGCCGTTCCACAGGACTACATCCAGCATCTCTACGATCGTTTCCATGGGAGAATAGCAGCCTGCATTGCTGCGAAAGGTGGATATACACTGTACTAGTGCCGACATTGTGCATGCTCTGTTGCCTGTGTCTATGTGCCTGTGGTTCTGTCCGTGTGATCATGTGATGTATCTGACCCCAGGAATGTGTCAATAAAGTTTCCCCTTCCTGGGACAATGAATTCACGGTGTTCTTATTTCAATTTCCATGAGTGTATTTTACAGAAGTAACTGCTACCAGTGTTTGTTCGCTATCATATAATCATACAATAAAGGATCCTTCTTTCTATGTATTCGCAATACATTACATTTGTCTATGTTAAGGGTCAGTTGCCACTCCCTGCACCAAGTGCCTATCCGCTGCAGATCTTCCTGCATTTCGCTACAATTTTCTAATGCTGCAACTTCTCTGTATACTACAGCATCATCCGCGAAAAGCCGCATGGAACTTCCGACACTATCTACTAGGTCATTTATAAATATTGTGAAAAGCAATGGTCCCATAACACTCCCCTGTGGCACGCCAGAGGTTACTTTAACGTCTGTAGACGTCTCTCCATTGATAACAACATGCTGTCTTCTGTTTGCTAAAAACTCTTCAATCCAGCCACACAGCTGGTCTGATATTCCGTAGGCTCTTACTTTGTTTATCAGGCGACAGTGCGGAACTGTATCGAACGCCTTCCGGAAGTCAAGAAAAATAGCATCTTCCTGGGAGCCTGTATCTAATATTTTCTGGGTCTCATGAACAAATAAAGCGAGTTGGGTCTCACACGATCGCTGTTTCCGGAATCAATGTTGATTCCTACATAGTAGATTCTTGGTCTCCAAAAACGACATGATACTCGAGCAAAAAACATGTTCTAAAATTCTACAACAGATCGACGCCAGAGATATAGGTCTATAGTTTTGCGCATCTGCTCGACGACCCTTCTTGAAGACTGGGACTATCTGTGCTCTTTTCCAATCATTTGGAACCCTCCGTTCCTCTAGAGACTTGCGGTACACGTCTGTTAGAAGGGGGGCAAGTTCTTTCGCGTACTCTGTGTAGAATCGAATTGGTATCCCGTCAGGTCCAGTGGACTTTCCTCTATTGAGTGATTCCAGTTGCTTTTCTATTCCTTGGACACTTATTTCGATGTCAGCCATTTTTTCGTTTGTGCGAGGATTTAGAGAAGGAACTGCAGTGCGGTCTTCCTCCGTGAAACAGCTTTGGAAAAAGGTGTTTAGTATTTCAGCTTTACGCGTGTCATCCTCTGTTTCAATGCCATCATCATCCCGTAGTGTCTGGATAGGCTGTTTCGAGCCACTTACTGATTTAACGTAAGACCAGAACTTCCTAGGATTTTCTGTCAAGTCGGTACATAGAATTTTACTTTCGAATTCACTGAACGCTTCACGCATAGCCCTCCTTACGCTAACTTTGACATCGTTTAGCTTCTGTTTGTCTGAGAGGTTTTGGCTGCGTTTAAACTTGGAGTGGAGCTCTCTTTGCTTTCGCTGTAGTTTCCTAACTTCGTTGTTGTACCACGGTGGGTTTTTCCCGTCCCTCACAGTTTTACTCGGCACGTACCTGTCTAAAACGCATTTCACGATTGCCTTGAACTTTTTCCATAAACACTCCACATTGTCAGTGTCGGAACAGAAATTTTCGTTTTGATCTGTTAGGTAGTCTGAAATCTGCCTTCTATTACTCTTGCTAAACAGATAAACCTTCCTCCCTTTTTTTTATATTCCTATTAACTTCCAACTCCCAAAATTATGTGCTTTTAAGACATTTCTCAATTTATAGAAAAGAGAAAAGTCAGAAGCACTCAAATCAGGTGACTAGGGAGCCTATGGAAAAACGGGAATGGCTTCCGAGGTCAAAAATACCGTGATGGAAGTGGACGTGTGACATGGGGCGTTGTCATGATGCAGAATCCACTTGACTGACATGTCCAATGTCACTCATTTCACCCTTTTCCTGAGAGTTTCAAGGATATCTTCGTAGGAGGAACTATCTCACAAGAGCACGCACACGTTCGACATTTTCGTCGGTTTTTGAAGCTGAAGGTCACCCTAAGCGAGCCTTATCTTCGACCTGTTCTCGTTCTTCCAAAAAATATTTGGGCCAGCGAATAATTTGTGCTGTTGATAAAGGAATGTTCCCTAACAGTCCTGTTTCAACTATTCACACTCGCGGATTCCCGAAATTTAGAGCAACATTATGCCATAATGTATTGCGTTAAATTCCGCTGTTCCATTTTCGCAACACGCAGCAAAAACACAACTTTGCTGAGGGCGCTCTCAAAAATCACGGGATGGCTGTACGGAGCTCAAACTCGGATGGAGCATGTGGAAGGGAAGAACACACCGATCTACAATAGTAGCCGGATCCCTCGCAGTATTGTCAGTGTCATTACTTTTCTCACACACCTCGAACTGCTTCCCGAAGGTGTACTAACATGCTGTTAAGCATTTGTTCATAATGTTTGGACTCATTTGAGTACACGCAACCATATGCAGTTTATACGTAAAATAGCAATTCCTCAACTGAACAAGCCTTAAGAATGCTCAAAATGTAAACAAATCTGCGATCAGTTTGTTGGTATGCCATCCAAGCAGTAACGTGTGTGTACTGGGACTGGTGTTAAAAAGACATTATGAACTCAAACATTGGTGACACGCGAGAGTCAGTTTCACGATAAAAAGTATAGGCTAGTCCAAGTTGTAGCCAAGTCATTCATGAATGACAAAAACATCTGCGATCCAGTGGAAGCACGACAGTGCTGCCAGCTAGCCAGAAACAAAATTCTGAGACGATATCGATAACTCGGCCGAAGGCGTGGGGGCAGAGTGAACACACAGTGCGTCGATGTCCGTCGAGGCTCGCGTTCATTCCGTGCTTGACGCAACCGAGGCGACCCCCGCCCCCCTCCACCCACTCGTCACAGGCGTAAACACATTACGATGAAAAATATAGCCCCAACCTCTCGCTACTCCTACCGGAATGGATGGAAATAAGGGAGAAAAAGCGGTGCCTCTTCCTCAGCGGACTACAGTCTGGCAAACGCACTGCGTGCGCGCTCTTTCATACAACTCTGAAAAGTCGCTGCAGCTGTGGGTGAAAGCGAAATGTTGGGTCATAAAGCCCGTCAATTGCCCTACACAAATTTTGGACGCGGTAACGGAGACCTCACGTAGACGCAGTTCCTTTTCTTTACTGTCTCGCTAACATTCGTTACAGTTACGTGTGATTCGAAAATGTTTGTACGACCACTGGATAACATCGTGTTGCGAGTGGTGCATACTATTCCTAAAGATCGTACGGATTTAGTGAAAGTTTAATGGTTCTTTATCTTCAGGATTTAATCGGAGCGTATGAGAAAAGCTTGTAAGGGTATTGCAGGGTATGTATGTATATAAGTATGTATGTCATTAGATCAGGGACTTAGAAACAGCAGAGAGACTTCGGCCCGCCGTAGCCCTCCTCAGTGATTGACAACCCCCACAACAGGCCACAGCAGTCCACCCACCCCACCGCCACCCTACACCGAACCCAGGGTTATTGTGCGGTTCGGCCCCCAGTGGACACTCCCCCCGGGAACGTCAAATACCAGACGAGTGTAGCTCCAAATGTTTGCGTGGTAGAATAATTATGGTGTGTGTGTACGTGGAAACTGCGTTTGCGCAGCAATCGCCGACGCATCGTAACTGAGGGTAGGTGGAAAACCGCTTTAAAAACCATCCACAGGCTGGACGACACACTGGACCTCGACACTAATTCGCAGGGCGGATTTGTGCCGGGGACAGGCACGCCTCCCGTTCGGGAAGCAGTGCGTTAGACCGCACGGGTAGCCGGGCGGGCTATTGCAGGGTAGGTTGTGCTGAAAAATAGTTGTTAAGAAAAAAATCGATACGATGCGCCGTTTTCGAGTTAATTAGCATTTAAGTTATCCAATCAGACGGTTGAGCGCGCAAATTCACGCGGCCTGCCAGGGACGGTGTTGTCAAACATGTTGTTTCCTAAAACCGAGAAAGAGAGCAGTACAAAAATTGGATCTGGGGCAGTAGTAAGGGACCTAACTCGAGCCACAGGCTAAGCAGTATCGTGCGCTCTAATCTACCTACGAGAACAACTAACTGTATCTGGTGGGGCGCTCGAATCTGCGGGCGCAACGGCCTGATTTGCCAACTTCAATGCTAATTAACTCGAAAACGGCGCACCGTATCGAATTTTTTCTTAATTATTTCTCAGCACAACCTACCCTGTGACACCCTTAAAAGCTTTTCATACAGTTTCTGATAACTGTGAATTGACAGATTTCTCTGGCCACAATAAAGCAATATTAGAGTGAATACTGTTTTCTTTCATTTTACGACTAACGTGATTTTATCCCATTCAAAAGAATGTACATACGCGTGCTGTTGCTAAAATCGGAACAGCTCGTCGCTGACAGTTACAAAAATAATTGTTGCTGTAAGTCTAACTGGAAAAGGTACTCGGAAACAACAGTCTCTACTTATGAGTTATCTATCAGGCGAGTAAATGGATCGATATTTATAGACGAGTAATTCGTTAGTGAAATTCACCGAGGAAGTCTGGAATCACGACCTACCTATGTACTACGTAGTAAATAAAGAGACAGCTTAATAACAAAGATACTGCCACTTGCGCAATGCTATTGTGCTACAATCGTGACATCATGTGTGGGGAGAAGTCACTTTTCCGTGTTTCAGTTGACTCAACGCACATGACGTAGTAAACAGATCTGATTAACTGCTCCATATTCAAGCAATGCTTTAAGTACACGCCCCAAAATTATTTTTTAAGTAATATCTTGCGCAAAAATAACTGCAGCTTCACGGTTCATGGCAAAGAATCTAAACATTCCATTAGCTCTACCTACAGATGAACCTATTTGATAGCTTCAATAAATATCTCCACTAATTTTTACTGTCATGTATTTCAGTCACGTTAAGACTCATAGTATTGTCATTGACTACTACATAGTACTGTTACGTTAAGCGTACATATTTACATTTGTCAACCTGAAGAGTTTGTAAGCTTTGGTGTTAAGTCAAGAATTTGCTGAACAGTTGATAGTTGATTTTGCTGCTAAACAGGGCGACTGATCCTAAACCACTACGCAGTCAATGGGACGAACTATCACTTTTAGAATTTCATGCGCATATAATTCCTCTTGCGCAGACAATGCTGTTCGTTATGTCGGGCTTATGCACTACTTCACGAAATGTTTTGTATTTATCGATCGAAACAATCTTCTCCAAGCAGCGCGCACTGTGTGTGTGTGTGTGTGTGTGTGTGTGTGTGTGTGTGTGTGTGTGTGTGATTTCACTGGGTAACAAGACACTGGTGCGTTTCCACTTTTAACACGAGAACAGAGCGACGGGAATACATGGCGCCACATTCAAATTTCCGTCCGTACAATTTCACTATGAGCTACACTCGTAAAATTAGCGTGTGCCAGTTTGACAACGCTGAGCTTCAGTATTTGTTACAAAAGGCATTTACGGCTTTTGTCTGGTCAATGTTCGCCGTCTCACACACGGTATGCAAAAAAGCGTGCAGCTGCTTCGAAACTTTTATACTGTCACCTGTTGGTGAAAATTTTCAGCTTTAAAGCAGTCTTTTTATTATTTAAAAAGTCTTACGTAAAGTACGTGGGAGTTGTTACCTGTGGCAAGATTTGTGTGGCACTAATATGTGCACCAGGATTAAACGCCAGGATGCGAGAAACTACACAAACGATCTCCATAATGCCATAAACAATCAAGAAATGAATGTGTACCATTTGGTGATAAGTCCCCAAACGACTTGAAACGTGTAATGGTAAAATAAAAATTGGACCGCCACAAAGGCTACTGGTTGCAATCGTTTCCTGAAAATCTCATTTATTCCTGGGCACAGTTATAAAATAATCTCCGCACTGTCAATATTCAGTGCATAAATGATTTTTCATTTCTGCCACCTTTTGACTTATGTTTCTTTTAGAAACACGTAGAATCATCAATACTAGTTTTTTTCCCCTTAGAAATATCAAGACATTGTCAAAACTGTAAATTTAACTAAATTCTCCGTCGGTGCTTCACAGAACATGACAATTACATAATAAAAATTGAAACACTTTGTTATTCTGCAACTATTTGTAATGAACCTGTTTCCGACTCTTACACCATCCTCAGGTGAGAACAAAAATCGTACTTGTGAAACACCGGGAAAGTGATTCCTTTTTGATAAAACAAACAATGTTTCATCATCACTTAAAGGTAAGTCTTCAGTGATAGCTGTTAGAAGCTCCTGAAATGCCAATGTTTTCTCCACACGTTACTTTTATTATTATTCGTACTTCGTACACGGGAGCACTTAGCACACGAATAACCAACAATTGTTCGAAATATGATCCTGCACCACATGAACTTGTCTTACTAACAGCAGACCCCCCCGCGCACCTACGGGAGAATGTTGGTGACATCTTTCTAAGTATCTCAATGCCAATGATATGAATGACCTTGCAACCGCTTCTTGAATACGCCAGACGCATATGTATATATCTCAACACAACGAGGGTAGCGTAGGGTTTCCCAATTTCTGAAGATAGCACAATCGTATTACCCAGTGGCATAATGTTTCTCTGCACTCACTCTCAACGACAGTATGAGACAACCAGCAAAAAGCTTCTGCTCGATCAATGGACAAAGCTCTCAGAATAATCAACAGCAGCCTGGGGCTCTCACGACAGAGTGAAACATATTCCGGATGTTGGATTTGAAGTCAAATGGCATAACGGCCTATTTTTGAGACGCAGAAATGAAGACAAATTTCGCTGTTTGCAAGTATTTTTTGAAGGTAGTTGTCTGTAGTGTAGTCTTGTGCGGAAAAAAAAGGTGACAAGCAGTTCAGACATGAAGAAGAAGATTAGCTTTTGAACTGTGGGGCTTCAGAAAAGTGTTGAAGATTCGGATACCTGAAAATTTCGCCCAGTGAAATTTGCGCCCTAAATTCCTGAAAACTACCCATCCACTAACGAGGAGAACACACCCGATTTCCCAGAACGCTGGCTCACTGGAAGAACAGTCGAAATAAGCGAACACGAGTCTCGTCTTACCCGTGGATACTCGATTGCTTCTGAGAAAAGGTTTCGACGTGCATTAGATGCCTTTTAGCGAGCTATAATATCAGCTGGAATCGTGGCACAGTTGTTAGCGTCACAGCCTCTCAGTTTTGCGCCCCCGTGCTCGAGACCCGAGTATTGTTTAATTTTATTCATTTACCTACCCACAGCCACAGAAAATTACTACACGAATGTTTCACATCAAGTTGGGGATGCTAGGGCATTATATTAATTGCAAAATTACAACTGGGTTTCACAATAAGCGTCACATTCGTTACATAATACATGTATATATGGGGTTTTCTGGGGTTACAATCTTTTTCAGATTCTCCTGTTGTGTTTCACTCCCATATCAATTCTTATATTCATTCTTTTAATTTATTCTTGTGTGTCTACAGGAAGATTTCGTGCGCTCCCTTGGAGCACATTGATCGTAGAAACATCTGGAACACACAAATTCCGAACACCACGAGCATTGCTCGAAGGTAGTATTTCTTTGTATAAATTTCATTCGGGAAATAAGCGTCATTAACATTGCTGAAGATTTCACGAGTTGGCAATAATTTCGTGGCAAACCACGCAAAAACGGATCACTTTACAAAAAAGTGGAGCTTGGAACTGGTTTTAAATCAAGACACGCTACAGGAATTTCACCGAAAAAAATTTCAAATATTTTTTTCATTTAACCATTCATCAGACATACAATTAGAAGACGAATAAGGATAACGTTATTTCAGTATGCACAGAAAGACATTCGTGTAGTTATTTTCTATGGACATGGGTAGATAAAAATAAAAATCAGGTTTCGAACACGAGACGCAAAACACTGATGCAGCGACGCTTGGGTTGAACTATGCGCTCGCTAAAATGCACGTAAACTGCCTCAAAAACTCTGTCCGTCGTTTTCTCAGAAACGATTATCTAGGGATAAGCCGAGAGACGTGTTCGCTAATTCTGACCCACTTGCACTGAGCGAAGTTTCTGGGAAATAGGGTTATGGCACATGCCGTGCGCTCCTCGGAAGTCACGGGGGGCGCAGGAAAAGGTCTAATTATTGGCCAGCAGCCCTGGCCCTCCTCGGAATGGTAGTTTGTGGGCTAATGTTTCGATATACGGTAAACCATTCCATCATACGAAAATAGCACTTAGGAGAAGTTACGCTTTCGCATTCCAAAAATTGTTAGAAGGCACTATAGTGCGATGGACGTGCAACATTAAAAATTGAGGAAGTGTTGTTATAACTTAAGAGACAGACCTACTGGAGACTCAAGACGGCTACAACCACGCACAAATAGCTAGTGGCAAAATTGGAACTTTTCAAGCATTGCACGAAGTTTATTATCGCCTATTATCAACTGCTATGGCATCAAAAGAAATGTTCATTACGAAATGACCTGCCGTAGATTGAAACTATCTCTCAGTCTATATGCACTCTGAAGGTCCTCGTCACCCCTGTAGATGACAGCTTGAACGATCACTACTTGGTATAGGCAGCGGGGTACTGTACCGCCTTGTTCGAGCCGTGTCGAAGCTGCCAAGCAAGTGACCAGTTATGTAAACATATTGCTGTCGGAAGAAGAGTGCGCTACCAATGGTCGAGATAACGTTCTACACACTCACATCGCAGTGGTTCCAGTCGTTTTAACATTTAAAATCCTACTTTCCCTTCTTTTATGATGCGTTCTCTTTCCTAATAAAAAAATCATATGCATTGTTTACGTTAACACACTGCCGTGAGGCAACCAGCAGCCACACACTCCATACTATTTAGTACAGTGCAACTCTAGGATGGGTCCAGTTACAAAAAACCATGTTCAAAACTCAAGAAGATTTTATGAATCCCTCGCCATCTCAATTAAGAACCACAAATTAGTGCACAGCACTGACATATTTAAACAAACATGGTTGAGAGATACTGACAATGACACACAAAATTATAAGGAAAATTGTTTTGGTGTTTTGAACTCATATTGAGAGCACATCTAGCGCTCTGAGAAACTATGCACAGCTTGTATCACTAACATACGGTCGTGCTCCTGTCATTTTATGCAGAATGACAACGTATCCGCCGTATATTACATGTGGCATGTACTGATCTATTCGCATGGCGATTTTTATGTTTATTTTAAAGTCTGCTTTGTCAAGAAGGGGAGATACGATTTCCATATCCTATATTTGTAATATGGTTTTTAAATTTGCATTGGTTCTAAGATCTGATCACGAGTAAAAAAATGTGATTGCGTCATACAGAAAATAAATCACTTCTGATGCAAAAATTTTGGCATTTATAGTGGATGTTCGAGCATCTCCAGTTCTCTCTATTTGTACACCACACATGATCCGTAGTCTCTTCTACCTGTCGGTAAAGTTGCGGAGTTTCAACAGGGGATCAGTTGACCTTTCTTCAAACTTTTCTGGGCGCAGTTTACCGCACACCCTATATTCTAAGAGGCAAGGACATCGCACAATGAGACTGTACTTAAGTGAAATTGGAAAGGACTAAGTTTGACGCGAACGCATTGAAAGGGCCTCTGGGACCCACTAGGGATGTATTCCTTTCGTTAGACGCTTGATATACACTTTTTGATCGTCCGAACTGAAGGCCTGGGTGCAAGAAGAGGATAACTCCCCTTTTTACAAATCCGAAGTCGAACGTAGACTGTTGTTTCATGTGACTGGACGGTGTAGGTTCAGTGCAAAACAGAAATATCTCCAGCAGTATCTGATAGTGACAAGCAGCCGTTTACTAGTATTTCATTCGTTTCGACTGCTTAATTCCTTAGAACGAAGACAATGAACCAAAGGCAAGAGAGAGGAACATGGTCCCTCCGAAAGCTTGCTGTATTGTGTTTTAAAACACAGATCGTCATTCGTGTTAAGTACAAAATTACTATGCCAAAGAATAAGTTTATAATTGACGAAAAGAATTAAAACCTCCCATCAAACGGCAGCATGTGACAAGCACAGAGCGTTCACGTAGTGTCGAGCAATACCTTACCTTATTCGATTTGTATGAATCTTACTTGCTATGGTTTCCTTCAGGGCACGTGGAAAGGAGTCTAGCAGTCTCCCGTCATTTTCCACTTTTACCTTATGCTCGACGACGGAAGGGTAAATAAAAAATGAACTGTGTGTGGAGAACATAATCGGCAAATGACTTATTCCATGTGTGCAAACGTCAGTCATGTTACCGCGACGTTTTGGAACTGCTTTCGCCAAACATTGTTGTACTTTAACGATATGACACTAATCAATATAGTTTATGAAAGCACTTCTTGTTAGCCGATAACATGGTGTCATGTAGGTCTCGTGGCTTATTACCATTCATTAACCAGCAAGTAACAGGGCTAATGTCACACAGCACACACTCACTAGGACGCAAATTTCTATCAGAAAGTGTTTGATAGTGGTATACCGTGTTTCCATCATTGTCGTTAATGTATACTTAGAAAACCTATTCACACAGATATTTCCAGCCTGAGTATATTTTGTCCCCGACAAAATATTCCGAGAGTTAGAAAACTGAAAGGTCACGTTAAATTATAACGAATACAACTTAAATGCGACTCGTACAAGTAGTGCTGCAAGATTGTTGTGAACACCGAGAACTGTTCTATCAGCGTACATTACTATAAACGAAATGTTCACTCAAGTTCTTACGAGTAGTATACCAAAAGCTTCGGATATAGACCTAAAAACACACACTTCCCACACCACCTGCTGTGGAACAATAGATGACTACGCACTGAACGCAAGAAATCTTAATGACTAATTTTCACTCTCCACCGCTCAACGGCAATAGGAAGCTTAGTTTCGGTATTAATTTTAGACCTATACACTGATATGATAGAATTCGAGTACGGCGATAAGAGCCCCGAGCTTTTGCAGAATAAAACATTGCATACTCCACGCGCATTTGTTTACATTTTTATCAACACACTGATTTACCAACTGTGTATATGTATGTTACTCGTACAGCGTGTATACTACTGTAGCTTAGCATAATAAAGTTCCTAAGTACAAACCTTGTCAACAGCATGTCAAAAAATTAAAGAAAAACAAACTTTTGATGCGTTACAAAAGAAATTTTTCAAGAAATGAGTACAGAGCGCCACCTTCCGTCAGCCTTAAATTACGTTAATTATAATAATGGTGAAAGTGTGCTGATAAAGTGAAATGAAAAGCGCGTAAACGCAACCCGTATACGGCTCGCAGCGTGCCTGTCAAAACACGAGTCTGTGATAAACAATATTTACAATAATTTTACGTACTTTACAACGGAATTATTCCTTCGGAGCGCACCGCTGTACAACATCCATTATATTTCCTCTTCAATATCTCAACAGTTCTCTCATAAACCAGCAGTTTACATGAAAACATCACACCACAGTCACAACCGCACACACTACACAACCGCCATGTTAGCTTCAACTGCAAAGATACTACACTGAAGCATCGGTGTACACTTCTATTGGCCAACGCTCTGGAAGTTTTGACGCGTTTCCATTGGTTCGAAGTGAGACGTATGTGTGGGATTTGAAACATGTCGGCGTTGTTGACAACAAATCCGTTATTACTCGAAAACGCCGAAACGGGTTGATAGATAAGATTGACTTGATAATCGACCGATCTTACATCTTTTGCTCTTCACGACTAACTCTTGCCTGCATTAATTTGCCGCCGTTTGTGTCATGCGCATTTGTACCATATTATTCAGACAACTATTTTCTTACTCAAAACTGTCTGCCGAAGAATGTAGTATGTACGTTACGGCGTGAGTAATTGAGAATAGGGAAAATACTAGTACAGTCAGTTTGTCGCTATGTAGTTAATACAACTTGCCACAATAGAAATAATGGCGAAAACAGGTATTGCATTTCAAAGACAGAATAGTGGAATTACTCGGCTAAGTTACGAGAGCTACGATTTATTAGAACATTTTTTACTCATCGGTTGCGCTATAAATACTGCAGACATGGCATCGACAGCTTTGTGGAATGCCAGAACTGCGCTGACAGTGTTTTGGTTACTGTACTGTGGAATTCTTCATTAGGCCTACGAGTCCATTATGCTTACGCTAAATTTATTTATATGAGTTACTTCCTGTACGTAATCTTTAAAGTTTAATTTCTTCCCAGTAATGTTGTACATTTGATCTGCATAGTTTGATTGTAGTTAGTGTAATACAGTACATTATCCATTATTGGTAATTTCTATAATGCAAACTTCATGGCTGTATATGGAAAAAAAAACTGTTCTGAAGCAGTTAAGTTATGGCTAGACAGTATCCTTTTTTCCATCTGCTGTTCAGGCAATGTAGTACAGTAGTAAGTCCTAACTAGTGAACCACCAAATGCATCAAATTTATTCTTGAGTACAACTTCAGCAATTAAACACAACACTTTATGACGCATTTTGCTCCACAATTTTGGCTGCTCCGTTATTTTGATAAAAGGCAACTCATTCCAGGACAATCCCTATTTTAATCTGAATATTTTCCCTTTATGAACAGAAGAGGTTTGTAAGACAGGCGAGTTAAATGTTTCCAGAAAAAATTCTCTTTGCAGTGAAATAAGTTAGAGAAAAGGTGTTGCATCTTATCCTCACCAAATACACTGCACTATATTTTTCGTATTGTGAAGGCTAAGTTTGAAAGGGGTGCCCTTCAATAAGAGATGATTCTGCTTATTTTGAATTAATGTATTCTGCATACAAGTGATATAGATTGGACATAAAATTTGCTTTCAAAATGTTAAGTGACAGAGTTCTGTGTGGCCCATTATAAGAAAGTTAAATATACAGAACTATTTTCATTGCATGTCATTTAATAAAACTATGCAATATAATAGAAAATGTGAAGCTTAAACAAACTTACACATACATAGGCTACATAAGAAAAGCTGTACATTATCCTAATAATCATCATTTAAGTGAAGAATAAAAACAATTTTCCCCTAAGCATTTCTGATCATAGTACTTTCTCTGAGACTTAAGGTGTTCATCAGCCATTTCAGATAATTTGTGAGTAATCAGCAGCATGTTAGGTCTACACAAAGGATCATCCTTCCAACATTCTCTGTATAAGGCAGTGTAGGTGTCATTGGTACTGCTCAGCTTTGGTCTCAGGCCAGCTCTTACCTGAAAGATACCACCAACTTAATAACTCATTTAATGTAACAAAATTGTAACAATTCTTAGCTGTAGGTGATGCACAAACCTGTAGTATTAATTCTTCAGCAGTGTGATACATACTATATGGTATTTCACGTTGCTCTATCTGCCACATAGTTATACCTAAGGCATAAACATCAACTGCTGGTGTTTCTTCTTCCCCTTTAAACATTTCTGGTGCTGTATATATTACTGTGGACTGTAAGTTAATTGATTGAAAAGCACACATGAGTAATTTTCGACTATAATACAGATTGAAATTCATAACAAAACAACAAAATCTGTGACTGCCCTTTTCGAAATGATAAGAAAGCAAATTTGATTCTTATCATTTGTTTTTAATGACATGTCATGCATTGTGTATTAGCAGGGATCAAACCAAAACACACATTCATGTTCCTTGAAAAAAATCCTCCAAGTTTTGTGGATCACTTTAAAGGCTATATAGATGGTACTGGACATCGAAAAATGCCCGGCTCTTGGGATTGTGTGGTACGATTGTATTCCTGTATAGAACTGAAGAAAATTAACAACAAAAATCACATGAACCTGCCAGTAGTGTGATGTTGCTCTGACCACAACTGAACTGCTTTTTAACTGAAGGGTATTTGCATTCATTCTCTCTCTCTCTCTCTCTCTCTCTCTCTCTCTCTCTCTCTCTCTCTCTCTCTCTCTCTCTTTCATATTTATCAAGCCTAAGTGAGTAACTCAGAACTTGAAAATGTAAATAACATTTCTTCAAAATTAATAACTAGGTGTGCAAATCGAACTGTCACAAAGCTTAAATGCAACACAATAAGGGCAACTCTGTACTGCATAAAGCCTCCTCACACCATTAGAAGTAACAACCAAGGACAAGTCAACGAGTGAAACAATATTCTACATTATTACCTGTATATATTGATAGAAAACTGAACTGGAAGTCATATGTTACAGATTTTGAATGGCTAAGCTCTAACTTTTGCATGAACGATATAGGATTCTGGGGATGAAAATATAAAAAGTAGACTGATTTTTCTATTTTAATTTACTAATGGCACTATGTTCTGCAGTAATTTGTCATTGAGGAAGTAAGTAGTTGTTAAACAGAAGGGTGTTTTAAGGATATGTGCTGTGTTTACTCTAGAAGCTCTTGCAGACAGCTCCTTAAATTAATGTGAAATAGAGAATGGGAAAGAAAGGGTAGGGATAGGTGGAAACATAACTTCCAGCCACACAGGGCATTGTGGTAATGCAAGGGTGAAAGTTGATAATTTGTGTGGAGCTCAAACCCAGATTTACTACTTCTCATGATTGGTTGCTTCGGTCATCTGGACACGGTCCGTGAATAAATCAAATTTCTAACTTATCACACACTGCAATGCTTGCCCATTAATGGTTCTCAATACTGCCACAGTACGTGTCTTCATTATGAAGTATGTTGTCAGCAATCAATTCCAATTTAAACACAACAGTGTAATTCATAAATATAACATTATAAACAAAAATGACCTATAGCATGCTTCACTTAGCCACAGTGGTGCACAGAAAGCAGTGGGGTATTCCACATAAAAATCTTTGACCACCTACCTAGTGATTTAAAGAATATAACTGATGGACAGTTAACTTCAAGCACAAAGTGTGAACATATCTTCTTGAAGATAACTTCTACTCTATAGAACAACTTTCCAGTGTGTGTGTGTGTGTGTGTGTGTGTGTGTGTGTGTGTGTGTGTGTGTGTGTGTGCGCGCGCGCGCGCGTAGATAGTTTAAGATAGTTATGTGCATGGTCAGCAATGTTTGCAAATGTACTAGAATTTTAAGACATTTATTCCACATCTTAGTGAGATATCACAGTTAGCTAAGGATACTGCTTTATGATTTCAGCAACATTCTCATGAATGTATCACATTTTGTAGTCAGATGTATGGAACTGTAATTCTTGCACATTGAATTATTTGAATTTTGAGTCAGTTTTTCCACAATAGCAAATTTCATCTTACTGAGGTTAGGAACTCCTATTTCAGATCATTTCATATTTGTGATTTTTAAAATCTGTGCCAAAGCACATCTTAAGAGGGAATTCTATTTTTCTGCTGTCATCTGTACTGGAGAAATGAAGATAGGTTCAGTTTCAGCAAGTTGTTTACAGTGAAGTAATGGAACTTCACAATTGAGATTTGTATAGAGATAAGAAGGAATATGGTAGCACTTACTGAAGAAAATGTCTCACTGTGCCTGTAGTCATTTAAAGACACCACATAAAGCATGCCAATGTACACAGGTAAGGATATGAATATTGCTCTGCTCACATATGCATTTGTGGTGTATACAACAATGGCACATAATTTGGTTTTTATTTTACTGCTTCAGTGTTTATCTGAAAAAAATTATTGCTCTATGATCCTTTCCACTCTGAACAGTTCGGTTTTGCTAGATTTTTAGTGCTAGTTGGATATACAAGCTCACTAGTTCTCTCTTTCATTGCTTCATCAGGTGCCTTCCCATGGGAATGCTTCCTAGATGTAGATGGTACTGGGGAAAAGGAATCTTGGGGTGGATCTTGTATAAACTAGCCTAAAAGTGAGCAGCAGTACTTTCAGTAGTGACTGTAGGTAGAGAGGTGTTTATTAGTCATAACCAAGACACAAACAAAAAGCAAAGAAACCATATAAAAATGGCAATAAGACGCCAACAGGGAGTTTGTGGTAAAGTAGAGAACATAAAATGGGAGATGATAAGGCTAGAAATAGACTTGTCAGAAATTGATGACATTAAATGGGAAAATAAAGGTGAATTCCCAAGTGACATTTCCTCATTTCTTCTGCTCTTGACCATAGTGTACAGCAGTTTGCAAAATTTTCATGATTTTGTAGAAATTTCATGAAATATACAAATAACAATGGGAGGAGTCAACTGACCCACAGTGTGACTGCTTTACAGTGTATTGCTGTTTTCTTACCTCCTCAGGGGACACTGCCTTAATGTAGCACTGTCCGTGTGGGCGAGGATGTTTGTGTGATCTGGAGGGCTATGCTGGTAGTAGCTTAGGTCAGCCTATCACTCCCCTTTCCTTCCTGTTACATGTATTAAACCTCAACGGTAGCAACAGTGGAGAAAGAGTCTTTTGGAATGGTGAAGCTGGTGGAAGAGGCACCCTTTTCGGCACAAAAAGAGTACAAGTAGCGACTGTACCCCAGAGGTGTGGCTACAGAGAGTGTGACTCATTGTGAGTGGCTGATTTTAGGCTGGGCAACCTACTGCCTCTGTGGAAAGTAAGGGGAGACTACCACTAATGTGAAAGATTCCGGAGTTACAACTTCCCCTCATTCGGATCTCTGGGAGGGGAACACACAGAGTAGACATATCTGAAAGGAAGAAAGGGACATTGAAGGAATGCGAGGACACTACAGCAAGCAGGAAAGCTAGAGAATGCAAAACAGGAGACGAAAAGGAACAGGTTAGGTGCACTTGGCTTGTGTGAAATGAGATGGGGAGATAGAAAGTGGTGATTATAAGCTCTTTTACTCAGGGGAAATCACAAGTGGTGAAAACAGAGTAGGAATATTGATAGGGTAAAAGCTGGAAAATAAGGTAATGAAGGTACATTATATTGATGGAAGACTTATGATGGTACGACTGAAGGGTAATTTGAAAGATCTGGTGTTAATAAAGTATATATGCCAACCAGCCAGCATAGAGATGAGGAAGTGGAAGAATATTATGAGAAAATACAAGAACTCATCGGGAAAGAAAATAGAAATGCCTGCATTATCATCATGGGGGGACTAGAATGCAGTGGTGGGTGAAGGAAGAGATGAAAATACAGAAGGAAATTTTGTGTAGGAATAAGAAAGGAGGGAGGTGAACAACTAATTAGTTTCTGTAAAGAAAATTCATTAGCAGTGGGTAACACCACAAAAGGAGACGTTACACGTGGATATCAAATTTGAATAGGGAAAGGTATCAGTTGGACTATATCCTGATAAAAAAAAGGTTTAGGAACAGTTTGAAAAATAACAAAGCTTATATAGGAGCTGATATAAATTCAGACCACAACCTAGTAGTGGGTGAAACACAAGTGAAGCTGATAAAAGTCTGGAGAGGTAAAGCAAAAGGAAGAATAAACATAGACTCAAGGAGCTAGGAAAGGCATTAGATTTGGAAAACAGATTTATGGAAAACTGAGAAAGAGGTAGTATTGATGAAAGTGTTAATGACAAATGGTTAAATATGAGGGAAGGACTTGTGGACTCTGCCAAAGAAGTATTAGGAATTAGAGTACCCCAAAGTACCAGGAAAGAATGAATAACAGAAAACATGTTGAAAAAGATGGAAGAGCAGAGAAAGTTGAAAAATGTAGTAACTGAAGAAGGCAAAAAGAGGTACAGGAAACTGAATAATGAATTAAGAAGAGAAACTGAAGAAGCAAGGATAAAATTGATGAAACAGAAATGCGACGAAATAAAGAAAATGGAGAAAGAAGGAAAGTATGAAATGATGTACAGACTGGTTAGTGAGATAGTTTTTGGACATAAAAGAAAGAGGAATAACATGGAAATAGAAAGAGCAGATGGTACTCCAGCAGAAGAACCACAGGAGGTTTTGAACTGATGGCAAGAATATAATGAATGTCGTGTGTAAGGGGTATGAAATAAAAAGCAAAATTAAGTTTGAAGAGGAGCAATATGCGCCAGAAGGTGGAAAGGGATTCACCATCTTGGAAGCAGAAGCAGAAAAGGCACTGAAGGAGATGTGGAATTGATGATTTGCCAGTAGAACTGTTGAAGAGTCTGGGGATAGGACCATCAATCTAATTTGTCATGCAGCTAAAGTGTTGCTGAGAGTGTTGAATAGAAGGTTATATGGCAAGCTGGATAGAGAGATTGCAGAGGAGCAGTTTGGATTTAGAAGCGGAAAAGGAACAAGAGATGCTATTGGCCTGTTAAGAACTATAGGGGAAAGATATATGGAAAAAGGTAGAGAAATCTTTGCTGTTTTATAGATTTAGAAAAGGCTTATGACAGTTCAGTGGAACAAGCTGATGGATATTTTGAAGAGGAAAGGAGTATATTGGAAAGCGAGATGACTGATACAAAATCAATATTTAGACCAGTAAGTAAGGATAAGGATTGGAAATGAAATGTTGGAAGGAAGCAGCATTGGATGACATGTTAGACAACGTTGTTGCCTTTCCTTGCTGTTGTTTAACACATACCTCAAAGAGATTATTGTGAAAGGCTTAGATGGGAAAAGAGGAATACGTATTGGTGGAAAGAGAATAAAATGTATAATATTTGCTGATGACATGGTATTAGAGCAGTAAGTGAGCAAACAGTGAATAACATGCTGGAGCATCTGAATTAAGCTTGTGTGGAATATGGGATGCAAATCAACACAGCAAAAACAAAGGGTGTGGTCATCAGTACAAGATGCAGACTGTTCAATATTAAAATCGGATAATCTACTATTAGCCAAGTAAGTGTATTTAAATATCTTGGAAGCACAGTAACTGAAGACTTGAGATGTCAGCAGGAGGTGAAAACTCGATTTGCCATAGCAAAGGAGGCATTCAACAGAAAGAGGAGACTTATGTGGCAAATTAGATGAAGGTCTAAGGAAAAGGCTTGGCGAATGTTTTATCTGGAGTGTGGCACTATATGGGGCAGAAACATGAATGCTGAGATGAGAGGATGAAAAAAGGTTACAAGCATATGAGGAGAATGGAGAGAACAAGCTGGATGGAAAGAGAGTAATGAAAGAGTATTGGAAAGGGTTGGTGAGAGAAGATGTCTGCTGAAGGTTATAAGAGAAAGGAAAAAGAATTGGTTGGGACATTCATTGAGAATGGAGCACTTGCTAGCAGATGCTTTGGAAGGACTGGTTTGTGGGAGAAGACAGAGAGAAAGAAGGAGATACAAGATGATAGACAACAAAAGGAAGAGGATGGCAGAAGACTGGACAGCCTGGAGAACTACCATGTGAAAACCTGCCTTTTGGCAGAACACTAATAATGGTGTTTTCACAAATGCAAAGGTATTTGAATTTCATTTTGTTTTTGTTAATAATCTCTGTCTTTAATGATATATGCATCGTCTGAAAGGTTTCCACTCTGGACATGGTAACATAGCTTTTCAGTTGTTAGCTTGTACTACTTGCCTCATCAGTGAGTCGTTTTATGTGCCTATAGCAAATGTTGTCAGTTATATTTGATAAATTTGGTCACACTATAGAAGAAAATGGTTTATCAGATTGTAATTTTCTGCTGCAGATAACTGATAATGATAGGAGGTGTTATGGTCAGTGACTCCCCAATCTCAGTTCTTTCCACAACAGTATCAGGAGCCAGCTAGCACAACAGCAAAAATAGCAGTTGGAGACAGAACAGAATGGAAGGTCAATAACATGTTATTGCCTGGAAGGAAACTTTAACATCGTGAACAAGAGACTCTACTGCATATGCCTGTCACAAATTGAATGACTCAGTCTTCAGTACCTTCTGACTTCTTTTGGGTTATCAAAGCTGTATATGAAACAGAACACACAGTTAATTCTCAGAATGAAAGTAACACGGTTTGGACCATATTGTTTCATCAGGAATAAAATGACAACATGAAGATACAACGAGCATTGTAGATTCCTCCATTTTTATGAGAAATCATACCAGACAGAATGTATTCCTGCTGACAAGTATGCTGGTATTTCTGAAACATGAAACAAATTCATATAAAATTGCCTCCATTGTTACTACCCTGGTGAAAATTTTACAGTTGATGGGCAGTTACTTCCAAGCAAAGCAGGTGAGCTGTGCTCCCTCCGAACTATGCATTTCCTTGAATTTTGCTTTCTATCTGTGTTTGGTTTCCCGCTGTTGTTGCGGTTATACAATGGTTTTTCCTCCTCCTACGTGTGGCAGCAGCGATGTGTATCGATATTTGCACGGTGTACCATCTTTGGTTTTGTGCATATAGTTTCCGGCTAGGGGGTCTGCGGGCAGACCAGGGAGGATATCTCCGTGCTGGCAGTCCCTGTGCAGTGTCGGAGTGTGTGTGGAGCTGTACGATCGCCACGAGCTTCGTGGCTCACCGACCCAGGACGTCAAATTAGAGTGGTGTGTTAAGTACCCAAGCCATGTCCGTTCATGTTGTGTCATTCATTTCGGTGGTTCGCTGTTGGGGAGCATTTCCTGTGAGCAACACTAAGTGTTTGTAGTGGTGAAATCGAGCCGCCATGCAGTGGAATTAACTTTATTGGTTCACTACAATTCAAGTGCACCAGCGGAATTTTCTGCCTTGTGGCCGTTAGTTTTCTGGTTACCTGTCCTGGCCACTAACGTAATTTCAGGCAGCATCCTTTCCTCACCTATTGTTGCTGTCCAGCATGGTGTGTAGTTTTGACAGCTTAATACATATTTCATTGTGGATAATCATTTCCGTAACAGTTTGGTCTTCGAGTTTTTATGTACCAATTGGTTGCTAGCAAGTTGTTTGGTCTGTCGGTCCGTGACTGTCTCTTGGTTGGGTTACTGACGGATCAAGTGTAGTTGGGCCTCACCACCTGCCTCACCTAAGTGAATGTTAATGTTTCAAGGGCACAAGGAATGAAGTGACTCACAACAAAGTTTTCTAAAGTATACTGAGGTCTCTGCATTTCATGAACGGAAACAGGCAGCGTTTCTTGGGAAACTGTTCTTACAATGTACGAGGGCGGTTCAGAAAGTAACCTCCGATTGGTCACAGTGCGGGTTGTGGGGGGAGTAGCGACGCCATCTGTGCGTTCACGCACTCAACAGGTCAGTCGGCATCAAGCCGTGGTCGAGTGAATGTCGTACCTGCGCTAGTTTAGTTTTTGTGGCAGTTTGAAATGTGTGCTGCAATAGAAAACTCCACCAAATGTGAAGTGCGTGCTGTCATAGGGTTTTTTACAGCCGAAGGATATTCTGCAGCAGCTATTCATCGTGAGCTTTGTGCCGTGTACGGACCAAGAGTTATGAGTGAAGGAGTTGTCCGTGAATGGGTACGTTTATTTAAAAGTGGTCGAGAAAACGTTCATGATGAAGAGAGGAGTGGTAGACCATCATTGGTGACTGACGAACTCGTTCAGACAGTTGATGCAAAAGTTCGTGAAAATCGACGTTTCTCAATGTCGGAGTTGTCTACTGGTTTTCCACAGATTTCTAAGACTCTCTTGTACGAGATAGTGACAGCAAGATTGGGTTACCGTAAGTTCTGTGCACGATGGGTGCCCAAAATTCTTACCGACCACCACAAAACTCAAAGAATGGCCTCTGCATTAGACTTTCTGTCACGTTATGAGGACGAAGGAGAACCATTGTTAAACAGAATCGTGACCGGTGACGAAACCTGGATTAAGTACGTGAACCCTGAGACAAAAGAACAATCAAAGATGTGGGCACATTCAAATTCGCCTACCAAACCAAGAAAAGCCTCGCAAGATTTTTCTGCCAGAAAACTGATGGCAACGGTGTTTTGGGATGCCAAAGGGGTGTTGTTGGTTGAATTCATGGAACGTGGTACGACCATTAATCAAGACGTGTACTGTGAAACAATAAAAAAGTTACGACTGGCTATACAGAACAAACGCCGTGGTATGCTGACTTCCGGTATCGGTTTTTTGCACGATAACGCTCGCAGAACAACGGCCCTTCTTGAGTCCTTCAAGTGGGACGTTATCAACCATCCACCTTACAGCCCAGACCTGGCGCCAAGTGATTATCACCTCTTCATGCATTTGAAGAAATGGCTCGGGTCACAGCGGTTTGATGATGACGAAGAGCTCAAAGATGCGGTCACAGGCTGGCTCCAGGCACAAGCGGGTGATTTTTATGCAGAAGGAATTTCAAAGCTAGTGAAGAGATACGATAAGTGCCTCAATCGCTATGGAGACTATGTAGAAAAATAGTGCAAAGATGTAGTTGTAAGATGTATATATTAAAATATTTTTATTTAACTTGGTGTATTTTTTTAAATCAACCGGAGGTTACTTTCTGAACGGCCCTCGTATATACCACTCTGCGATGCAACCCAGCTGTGACTTGACTCAGTTCCCACCACTGGCTTCACAGCAGGCCACTTTTTTTTTAAATCTGTATTCCCTCAAGTACTTTCATTCAGAAGAAAGAGTTTCGTAGTAATTTTGATATGGTCTGTACAAATCCAATAGCATCCCCTACAGCATCAACAGTTTCATTCTGCAGAGTAAATCTTGTCGCAAGATGTTTACAGTGACCTCCTACCCTGTCACATGCATTTTTTCCGTGACCTGTTGCTGAAAATATCCACTTTTCTTAATTCCTGTACAGAGTTTTCCAAGTTCATAAATCTTAAAGCAGTTTTTAAAATGAGATGCTGCACCATCAGTCACATACTTATTTTTAGGAAATCTATAACCTCTAGATGCTATGTCATCAGTTACCATGCTCACATGCAGTGCACTATCATCACTGACAATTGCAAGACAGTACACTTGTGCTGTGAGCCAGTGGTAACTTTGCACTTCACTCTGCAAAGCAACACACCAGTTCTCGTGAAGTTGAATTGAAGAGCTAATGTTCCAGTATTCTGGGATGTGGCAGACTTTACTTCTGCCATGGCCTATCTCAGAATATTGCAGATACGATGAGCTACTCCTTTCATGACCCAATGCCTAACCTCTGTAACAAATTTCTCTAGCTCCTCTGTCTTCTTCACCAACTCTCCTCCCTCCCACAATGCATAGGTTATGTCATTGTCAGAATCCTGAAGGTGTAATGCTTCAACAGTCATCCCTTCAGCACTAGGACACACTCCACACACCTGCAACCACCGTTTATCTTGCAGCTCTTGACACATACAAAATCTTCAGATTCATCTCTGTGTGCTTCTTCTGTGCGACACTACTTATGATGAAACAATTCAGTTTCAAATTAGTGCAGTGAATACATTTGCATACTTTCTTCACTGGTTGGTATTTTACCCATTTTGGTCATAAGAAGTAGGATTTTGTGAGGCCAGTTAAAATTTAGGTTCTTATTTTTATTAGGAGAGGATATTCTCTTACTGATCTTGTCATATATGTTTTCACCTTTTTAACTTTTTCACCATCATACATATAACATCAGCCTGGTTAGGACTTTGCCTGCTGCAATATTTGTAATCACTGAGGTAATGTTTCAGAGCAACATTAAGCAGCTCTTGAAATGGATATCCACAGTAAGAATCTGGGATGTCCAAATACCTTTTTCATTTTGTATTTTACAAGCTTTCAAAATTAAATAATTTGAGGAAATCAGTATGCATTTCTGTACCTGCAGCTTGGGGCAGCTACTTTCTATCAGTATTAGCAATTGTAGCTTCTCAGTATATGTGGCCTTTCAACTTAGGTTTCAGTTTTGGGAATAGCGTGAAGTTGCAAGGTGCCAAATCTGGTGAGTACGGTGGGTGGGGTATAACTGCCATGTTGTTTTTTGCCAAAAAGGGCCTGGTGAGCAAGGATGTGTGACAGGGCGCATTGTTGTGACGCAGCAGCCAGTTACCTTGACGCCAAAGTTCGGGCCAGCGTTGCCACACATTTTCATGGAGCTGTCGCAAAACATCACAGTACTACATGGAATTCACTGTTTGGTTGGTTGGGATCTATTCATTGTGCACAATTCCCTTGGTATCGAAGAAAACAATGATCATGCTCTTCACCTGTCTCACTTTTTTGGGTCTTGGAAAGCCCAGTCTCTTCCACTGGGACGATTGTTGCATTGTCTCTGGGTCATAGCCATAAATCCAGTTCTCGTCACTGATGATAACCCATGACAAGAAGGTTGGATCATCAGATGCGGTCTGACAAAGGTCCGTCCTGTTCGCAGATCCATTGTAAAATCGCCACACTCCAAACACAGAATATTATGGAAATCACTGTGGACATGCTACACGTCCTCCCAATTGAACGCCACTCCACACACAGATTTATCAGATATGCAGCTCTCACCACCTAGTGGTGCAAAGATCTACTACTACTACTACTACTACTACTACTACTACTTTCCAGATGGTAACACCAGTCCCGAAAATTTTGGATTCCACCTCGTAATTCATAAAAACTCATGAGAAAGTGATTTTTAAATTTTTAGTAATAACTATTTATGTAATACAGATAGCTGGAGCAGAGAAGATATTGTTTATATTTATATCAGTTGTATCTGGTAATATAGCAAGGAAGTTGGAATTCTGTGACTTCCCAAATTATAAAAAAGAAATTTAAATGATTAGTGGAAAATCTCATATAAAGATGTGAAACAAATACTAACAAAGAGATAGAGGGGCTGGCCAGTACTTACCTCAGCTCAGTACAGCCGATAGATACACAAAAAACAGAACCGAAAATTTACATTCCCAGCTCTGGGAACAAAGGTTCCTTCATCAGGGAGGAGAGAGGGGAAAGAAAGGGAAGAAGGGAAAGTGGATTCAGTTACTCACAACCCAGGTTATGAAGCAACAGGGAAGGAAAACAGAGAGGGTAGCAAGGATGGAGGCATGGCTGTCAGAGGGACACCTCTGTCCATATCAAACCCACAAACAAACAACAGTACCTTCACTTTGATAGCTGCCACCCATTCCACATTAAACGCTCCCTTCCCTACAGCCTAGGTATTCGTGGCAAACGTATCTGCTCTAGTGACGAATCCCTCAACAATTACACCAATAACATGACCAGTGCTTTCCTCTCCCGCAAACCTTGTCCACAAACAGATCTCCCGAGCAATACATTCCTCTCTGTCCAACAACAATGTTCCTACCCCCAGACCACACAGAAGCATCCCCCTTGTCACCCAATATTATCCTGGCCTCGAATACATCAACAAATTACTCCTCCAGGGATATGACTTTCTCAAGTCAACCCCTTGACAAAATTCTCCCCACACCACACAGAGTTGCCTTTCATCGCCCCCCTAACCTCCGTAACATCCTTGTTAAACCCTACAATATTCCCAGACTACCTTCTCTACCCAGCGGTTCGTACCCCTGTAACCGACCCCACTGCAAAACCTGCCACATGCATCCCCCCCCCTCCCCCCCCCACAACCATCTACTCCAGCCCCGCTACTGGTAAAACACACACAATTCAAGACAGGGCCACGTGTGAAACTACACATGTCATTTATCAGCTGACATGCCTGCACTGCACAGCCTTTTACATCGGTATGACAACAACTGAACAGGCTTAGCGCATGAACGGACACAGACGAACTGTCCGCCTAAGAGACGTCCAATACCCAGTAGCGGAGCATGCCCTCCAGCATAATTCTAGGGACCTAGGAACCTGCTACACCGTATGTGCAATTTGGCTTCTCCCACCCAACACCAGTCCCTCTGAACTGCGGAGATGGGAACTGACTCCAACACATCCTTTCATCCCGCCATCCCCCTGGACTGAACCTACGTTAAACAACCTCACTCCCATTTACTCTTCAGTCTTCTCCTCTTTCCCTTTCCTCTTTAGCCATTCACGCATCTTTTCAGCCTACATAGTTGTGTTTATCTTTATACTATATACCTCTTTACTTCTGTATGCATCCTCTTTGGTTTGAAGCTGGCACAGTACTTACAGTAGAATATCTTTGGCTTCCCTCTGACAACCATGCCTCAATCCTTGCTACCCTCCCTGTTTTCCTTTCCCTGTTGCTTCATAACCTGGGTTGTGAGTAACTGAATCCACTTTCCCTTCTTCCCTTTCTTTCCCCTCTCTCCTCCCTGATGAAGGAACATTTGTTCCGAAAGCTAGGAACGTAAATTTTCAGTTCTGTTTTTTGTGCATCTATCGGCTGTACTGTGCTGAGGTAAGTACTGGCCAGCCCCTCTATCTCTTTGTTAGTATTTGTTTCACATCTTTAAAAAAGAAATTTAAACAGAAAAAATCTAAATGTTCTTATCTTCTACATTTTTTTAGTTCTCTACTGTTCTAAGAGTTATTTACAGAATATACATTTTTCAAAGGACTGTCCCATTTACAAAATCCAAGAGAAAAAGAAAATATCTTACTTTTTAACACATGATATAGAGTTCTATATTTTTTCCAGAGAAATTCATGATCATGAATTGACATGTCCTGTGTAATTTGAGATGAAATTGCCCAGCTACAGGCTTGGCATCCAAGTGCATTTGCAGTGCCTTGCTGTACCTGAGCAAGAAGGAAGTCCGACTAGTCACAGGGAGAGTATATAATTTTATTCCTTGTGGAAGCATTTCTAGACCCAGGAAGGAACATGGCGTTAGAAACTCACTCACATCCAATCACTGTGCAAATAAACTTCAACAGAAGAAAATACTGTCAGTCAGAACAGTGAAAAGTTCTGTGGAAATCTTACCAACCGCATGAAGAAAAACAATTCTGATTTAATACCAGTGTCATGTTGAAGATTGGTAAGCCAGAGTGCGCCCCGACAGCGTATGAAGGCAAGGAAAATTAAGTGTATCATCATTCTCAGCACAGTACGTCCTGAAGTAGCAGTGAGCTAAGAAGGAAAGAAGAACCCCCAGACTTACCGTCTACAACAGTACAAATTATGGTGTGGACATTATAGTTCACAATATTCAACTGTTGTTGCTTGCAAGAGCTGGTCAGTGCATGTATTTTACAGTATCCTAGACATGGCAGCAATAAATGCATGGATGATCTACAATTGAATCACCAAAAATAACCTGAAGTGAAAGCGTTCATTCTTCAACTGGTAAATGAGCTCCTGAGCAGGAAACAACAAAGAACAAGACAGGAACATGAAATATAATAGAACCAAGAATCAGCAGCAGAACCTGAACAAAACAGGCAAAGGAACTTGTCTTCTTAAAATGTGTTCAAATATCACTGTTCAAAGGTTTTATTTTAATAAGATTAGATTAGCTTTTGTTCCATAGACATAAAAAATGAGATGATTCTCATTGGTGTGGAATATGTCAGAAAGTATAACATAAAACATTTGAATATAATACTAACTACCCTGATCATTTGTCAGGAGATTGTCGAAATAGGTGAATACAATGCGTTAAACTGGAACAGCTAATATTTAAACAATTAACACACTGTCAGAATATTACATTGTTATGTACTATTAATAAATTTATCATACATAAAATACCTAATCTTGACTGTTGTGACCAAGTGCTGTCAAAATGAAATCAAACTGACATTTTTACTTAAGCTGGTTTAACAGTCTCTGAAGATATTCATCTACAGAGTAGGAGGAGTTGCATCATCTGCAAACAAAGCAAACTTAGCATCTGGCAATGTAACATATGAGAGATCATTAATGTACACAAGAAAAAGCAATGGGCGCAAGATGGAACCTTGAGGAACACTACATGTAATTAAACCCCAATCAGATGAAGACTGACTGCCTGCTGCACAGGTGTTTTGCAATTACACGCTTTGATTCCTGTTAGATAAGACTCAAACTGTTTCACAGCATTGCTGGTGACACCATAATATTCTAATTTATTTCAAAGAATACTGTGGTACACACAGTCAAAGGCTTTTCACAGGTCACAGAAAATGGCAGTAGCCTCTAGTATATTATCTAATGAATTAAGTACATTTTCACTGTAAGTGTAAATAGCTTGCTCTGTATCAGAACCCTTAAGAAATCCAAACTGTGACTTGGGCAATATATTATTTGCAATCAGATGTTTCCAAACAAACAAGTGAAATAAATAGAGAAATGTTATCAATTTTAGAAATAGGTCACTTTTCTGGGTAGATGAATGGAAAATATGTAGATCTAACTTTGATCATATTGTGGATTTTTAATGCGTATCTCATTAGGGGTCAAATGACCCCTTCCTGCTATTGCAGGACTGATATTTTCCATTGTTTTAATGTTTAACTGAAGGCAGCCCAGTAGACTTCGCTGTCATTCAAGTATAGATGCCAGTGTCTGGACATAACGATGGAACAGAAGTAGTGTGTGAAATTGATGAAGTTCTGCAATATGTGGAAGACAGAATCTTATTATCATGTGTGACTGGAATGGTGTGGTGGGAAATACACAAGGAAATGAACTAACAGGTAGATATAGATCAGGAGTTAGAAATCTAAGAGGACGAAGGCTTTTGCATGGAGAAAAGCTGGTGATAAATATAGTATTTCACAATCAACCAAGAAGATATTATTATGGTAAGAAAGAAACAAAGACATTTACATTTAAAACATTCCATATTAGAATGAATCTGGATCAGTCTTTATATCTTTCCTGGAAACCTTGCAATTCTGGACACAAACAATAACAAGCCAGATCAGTAAGCTGAAATACCAGCTGAAAGCCTAATACTATTTCCATCAAAAATACCACATTCATTTTCTTCCCCCACCATTGTCCTATCTGAGCCCATCTTTCTTTCTTTCCACACAGATTGTACAGTGCACCTCAAAGTGAAGGACACATTCCTTCCATATGGAAGAAGAAAATATGTTATACGGACACAAATGTGTTAGAACCAAGTCTCCATTTCTTCATGGTACATTAGGAATGGGAGATTAACAGAACATGCAACAAGACATTTCTGCTTACATAAAATGTTGAAGATACATCCATACACTTGGGATACAATGCAAAAGAGTAGATGTTTTTTTATCAATATTAATGGGAGAGTGTTTGAACATTTTAAGAGTGTTTTGTGTGGTATGTTTGTACATTCTGTGTTTGTGTGTTGAACCTGTCATAAATGATTGTAGAAACTGAGCTGTATCATTGTAATGAACTACACTCCTGGAAATTGAAATAAGAACACCGTGAATTCACTGTCCCAGGAAGGGGAAACTTTATTGACAAATTCCTGGGGTCAGATACATCACATGATCACACTGACAGACCCACAGGCACATAGACACAGGCAACAGAGCATGCACAATGTCGGCACTAGTACAGTGTATATCCACCTTTCGCAGCAATGCAGGCTGCTATTCTCCCATGGAGACGATCGTAGAGATGCTGGATGTAGTCCTGTGGAACGGCTTGCCATGCCATTTCCACCTGGCGCCTCAGTTGGACCAGCGTTCGTGCTGGACGTGCAGAACGCGTGAGACGACGCTTCATCCAGTCCCAAACATGCTCAATGGGGGACAGATCCGGAGATCTTGCTGGCCAGGGTAGTTGACTTACACCTTCTAGAGCACGTTGGGTGGCACGGGATACACGCGGACGTGCATTGTCCTGTTGGAACAGCAAGTTCCCTTGCCGGTCTAGGAATGGTTGAACGATGGGTTCGATGACGGTTTGGATGTACCGTGCACTATTCAGTGTCCCCTCGACGATCACCAGTGGTGTACGGCCAGTGTAGGAGATCGCTCCCCACACCATGATGCCGGGTGTTGGCCCTGTGTGCCTCGGTCGTATGCAGTCCTGATTGTGGCGCTCACCTGCACGGCGCCAAACACGCATACGACCATCATTGGCACCAAGGCAGAAGCGACTCTCATCGCTGAAGACGACACGTCTCCATTCGTCCCTCCATTCACGCCTGTCGCGACACCACTGGAGGCGGGCTGCACGATGTTGGGGCGTGAGCGGAAGACGGCCTAACGGTGTGCGGGACCGTAGCCCAGCTTCATGGAAACGGTTGCGAATGGTCCTCGCCGATACCCCAGGAGCAACAGTGTCCCTAATTTGCTGGGAAGTGGCGGTGCGGTCCCCTACGGCACTGCGTAGGATCCTACGGTCTTGGCGTGCATCCGTGCGTCGCTGCGGTCCGGTCCCAGGTCGACGGGCACGTGTACCTTCCGCTGACCACTGGCGACAACATCGATGTACTGTGGAGACCTGACGCCCCACGTGTTGAGCAATTCGGCGGTACGTCCACCCGGCCTCCCACATGCCCACTATATGCCCTCGCTCAAAGTCCGTCAACTGCACATACGGTTCGCGCCCACGCTGTCGCGGCATGCTACCAGTGTAAAAGACTGCGATGGAGCTCCGTATGTCACGGCAAACTGGCTGACACTGACGGCGGCGGTGCACAAATGCTGCGCAGCTAGCGCCATTCGACGGCCAACACCGCGGTTCCTGGTGTGTCCGCTGTGCCGTGCGTGTGATCATTGCTTGTACAGCCCTCTCGCAGTGTCCGGAGCAAGTATGGTGGGTCTGACACACCGGTGTCAATGTGTTCTGTTTTCCATTTCCAGGAGTGTATTTCCAGATTCAAGTCCATATAATGTATTTTCTTCTTCTATCCACGAGGAAAATGTCTTGAAACTTGGAGTACCTTTTTCTTATGGCTTTTATATGTGGTTTGATCAAAATCTTTGGAGTTGAAATTACACAAGCAATGGAGGATTCTGAACTGAATACTTTGATGTAAGTAAGTAAGTAATGATTGTAAACAAATATTTCAGAAAGCACAGCATCTTAAATGAGAATGTTTGTGAGATGTACGTTTATACTGTTCGTTTCATAACAAACATTTGCTTGTCACAGTGACATTTCTGGCACTACCTTGAAAATACTAGACAGTTGTCCGAGACTTGAGTTTGATGGAGAATACATCTACTTATAGCTCACGACTGGTCATCTAAGATGGAGCTATAGTCATTACACCATGTATTGTGCAGTAGGGTTTAATATACTGCAAGCCAAATGTATCTACGGAGCAGAGAGTTGGAACAGGCATCACCCTGACTGGAATAAAGATTGTTCCACAGATCAAAGCCTACAAGAAACTGACTTGCTGAAGCCACAATGGTCAAGGTTTTCAGCAATGAATTGCTGGTACGAAGAAATCTGAGGTGATCTTAGATCGCATAAAAGAAAATTTGTCAGTAAGCATGCTGACAAATTTTCTTTGAAATGCAAAATTCAGACCACACACTGACTAGTAATAGTGGAGCCAGAGGTACAGCTCTTACAAATAAAGTGTACAAGCAATGGGACCAAATACTTCTAAGTGCAATGTTCAGTTCTGTCATTGAAGTGCCCTGTATTTCCCACACTTTGTATTTTTCATGGGAAAGACCTCTCTCAACCATGATGGACACAGTAGTCACACCCAGAGAGACAAGTATACATACACCATATCATCTCAGATCACCGTCAATTATTATAAACTTGTGGACTGGAGCTGTCCAGTATCAACTAATAAGACAATATCTGATACTACCCCATTTCAGTGGTGCACGTTATCCGGTGATCATTCAGCATGTGCAGCCACATTTGTTGTTGAATCTACAAGTTGCTGTCTCTGACAGGACGTGATTTTCACACGGCAGTGTAAAATCTCACTTCAATATTGATGTTCATGAACATCAGAGCTTTAAGCTGAACCTACCAGTGGAGGTGAACTGTACAAATTAATTATGGATCTGAACAACATGTAACCAATGGCAATCATTATTACAAAGACTCATTACTTTAGTGTTACAGGAATTAAATGGCGCATGAGAAACTAAATAGGAACTTGTTAGCAACAGCGCGACAAATCTGATGTTCTATTCAGATACAGTCACAGGCTGGTGGTTATGACTTCGAACATGTACTATGAGCTTCAGGTGTTCCTGTAAGATTTAAGCTAGCCCGCCCAGTTAGCCGTGTGGTCTGGTTTCTCGGAGGGAAGGCATGCCGGTCCGCAGCACGAATCCATCCGGTGGATTAGTGTTGAGGGCCGGTGTATTGGCCAGTCTGAGGATGGTTTTTAAGGTGGTTTTCCATCTGCCTCGGCAAATGCGCCTCTGTTACACTATGTTGGCGATTGCTGAGTGAACACTTTCTCCACATACGCGGACACCATAAGTACTTTACTACACAAACATTGGGGTTACACTCATCTGGTGTGAGGGTGAGAGACGTTCCACTGGGGGCCGAACTGTCCAATAACCCTGGGTTCGGTGTGGGGCAGCGGTGGGGTGAGTGGAATGCTGTAGTCTGTTGTGGGGTTGTTTACCACTGCAGGCTACGGTGGGGACAAAGCCTCTCCATCATTTCTAGGTTCCCAGTTTCATACAATACAAGGTTTAAGCTGCTATGTCAACTTAGAATTAAGTATTCAGTTCTAACCATAAATTCCTTGTAGATAACAACATGCACCTTAGATATCCAAAAGATTCTACTAGTTTTTATTTGAGGACAATAATGTGCTGAACTACATAACATGGAGGCACTTTAGATGAGTTAGAAGAGTTAAATAAAATCAAATGGGGTATAGTAGGGTTATCGAAAGTGCTGGGAAAATATGAAGAGTGAATAAAATTAAAACCAAAACTTGTATTTTGCATGATGGAACAGAGCGGGAAGGAAATTCAGGTAAAGCTTTTATTATAAACATGGAAATTAAAAACCAATATTAAAGATGCTGAAGAAATATTAAATAAAAAAAAAAACAAGAATTTTTATGAAAATGAATAAAAAAATATTGCACTAAAGTCAAAGGTGATGCACGTGTGCTCACAGTGTGATGTAGAGGCAAAATACCTGTAAAGAGTTTTACAGAAGGTAATAAAGGGCAGAAAATCACACACCGAAGGTGATATCGTGGCATGTTAATACGAAATTAGGATAAAAATGAAAGATAAATTCTGCAGTGGCAATCACTGGATGTGGTATCTGAAATAGCAGATCACAAGTTATATCATCTATCAGGAGGAACAGGTTGTCATTAACACATTCTTCCAGAATAAAAATAGGCAGTACCCTTCTGTAGTTGGCGAGGACCAAATATGACTAAAAATGGAAGTCATTACATTTCATCAAATCATAAAGAAACTGCACTACAAAACATTAGTGACAGCACCAAAAGTAAATAGTTGGTTGTTGGTTTAAAAGAGAGGGGGAGGTACTAAACTGCTAGGTCATCGGTCCCTCGTTCTGATTAAAATAATTCGACAAGGGTGGGAGTAAAATAACTGAGACATACAAAATACAGCTGGAAGAAAGGAGAAAACCACATGAATGACAGAAGGGCAATGAACACTAAAATGGACAAAATCTGACAAGAAAACCACAGAGAGACACAAGAAACACGCAGATGAGATCAAAACAAGAGAACAGATTACCATGGCTGGCTGAGCATGAGAATAAAAAGGAGAAGCCATCCACTCTGCAACACATTAAAAACCTCCATCCTAAAAGCACTAGGGTTGAGGACACAGAGGGACAAAGGACATGCACTGAAACTTAGATCACATGATAAAACCCACCCTCATGAAAAAACATAAAACTAAAGCTGCTGTTGAGGCATTGTCGCCCAACACCAAAGGTAGGGTGCTGGGAAAGTTAAAAGTCCACTACAGAGCAGCTAAAAGTGGACAGCCCAGCAAGAGTTGGACAAACGTCATTTGCGAGCCACAGCAACACCGAGGTGTGTTCTCCTGAGAGAGAAGGTAACCACGCATGTATGGCTAATGCAGTGCCGGGAGAAGACAACTGATTCCCTGCGAGAGGACTGTATGGAAGACTTCACACATTTGTAGTCTTCTCAATAACATGCGCTTTGTTGTGCATACTGTTATGCCATTTTGTCTCCCAAAGGCGAAAAACCCTGCAGCATAAGACAGAATGCAGGTCAGTTTTGGATATGTCAATCTCCAGAAGTGGTTTCTGCATAACCTATTTGACCAACCTCTTGGCAAGTTCGTTGCCTGTGATTCCGACACATCCCGGGGTCCACACAAACACCACTGAATGACGGGACTGTTCCAGGGCACAGATGGACTCCTGAATGGACGCTACCAAAGGATGGGGAGGGGAGCACTGGTCTATAGCTTGTAGGCTGCTCAAGGAGTCAGCACACAGGAGAAATGTCTCGTCAGGGCATGAGTGGACGTGCCCAAGAGCACAAGATATGGCTGCCAGTTCTGCAGTGAAAACACTGCAACCATCTGACAAGGAGTGCTGTTCAATATGTCCTCCATGAACATACGCAAAGCCCATGTGACCATAAGCTATCGAGCTGCCAGTGTAAACCAAAGTTGAGAATTGAGAGGAAGTGATAGTGAAGAGCTGCAGGGTTAACGGAGTCCTTAGGCCCACACAAAATGTCTAGAAGAATCTGCGGCCCAGGTGTACACCATGGAGGTGTATGTGAATGGACCTCGAGGAGAGCTGGTAATGGGAAGGACTCCCGTTCAGACAGAAGGGACCAGATGTGAACTACAATCGTAAGCACCGACCTTGGCTGCCGATGCGGGAGATGAACTGCTGTGGTTGGGAAGGGAGATGGTAATTTGGATGCGCAGAGCTACCAACATGTGCAATGTAACTGGCGAGCAGTTGTGCATGCCTAACCTTCAACAGAGGGACTCCAGCCTCCACCAGCACACTTGTCACTGGACTCATTCTAAAAGCTCCCGTTGCTAGGTGAATGCCTCAGTGGTGCACTGAGTCGAGTAAACGCAATGCTGAGGGCGCCAACGAACCGTAAACCCAACTCCCATAGACAAGGCGAGATTGAACGAGGGCTCTGTAGAGCTGCAGCAGCTTAGAGCGATCTGCAACCCCAGTTGGTGTTGCTCAGGCAGTGGAGAGCATTGAGGTGCTACCAGCACTTCCGCTTAAGCTGACGAAGGTGAGGTAACCAAGTCAATCGGGTATTGAAAACCAGTCCTAGGAATCGATATGCCTCCACTACAGTGAGTGAATTGTCATTGAGGTAAAGTTCTGGTTCTGGATGAACAATGTGACGTTGACAGAAATGCACGACACTCAACTTTGTGGCTGAAACCTGGAACCCGTAGGCTAGAGCCCATGACTGCACCTTATGAGTGGCTCCCTGTAGGTGTCGCTCAGCAACACCAGTCCTGGAGCAGCAGCATGCAATGCAAAAGTCATCCGCCTACAGATAAGGTGAGACCAAAGGCCCTACAGCTGCTGCTAGACCATTAATAGCCACTAAAAAAGAAAGAGACACTCAGTACGGAGCCCTGCAGAGCACCATTATCCTGAATACGAGGGGAGGGGGTGGGGGGGGGGGGGGTGGGAACTATGGGAGGCTCCGACTTGGACACAGAAAGTATGGAGCAACAGGAAGTTTTGGATAAAAATCAGGAGCAAGCCCCGAAGACCCCACTTATACAATGTGGCAAGAATATGATGCCGCCAGGTCGTGTTGTATGCTTTATGTAAGTCAAAAAAGACGGCAACCAGATGTTGGCATCTGGAAAAGGCTGTTCGGATGACAGACTCAAGGAAAACAAGATTAACAGTGGTAGAGCGATCCTGGCAGAAGCCGCCCTGACATGGAGCTAGTAGGTCAAGTGACTCCAGGACCCAACCCAACCGCTGACACACCATATGCTCCAGCAGCTTACAAAGAAAGTTGATGAGGCTGATGGACTGGTACCTATCCACATCAAGCGTGTTTTGACCGGGTTTGAGCACTGGAATGATTGTGTTCTCCTGCCATTGTGGTGGAAAGACGCCATCGCACCAGATCCGGTTGAAGATGACGAGGAGATGTTGCTTCTAGTCAGACAAGATATGTTTAAGCATCTGATTGTGGATCCCATCCAACCCAGGAGCTGTGTCGGGGCAATGTGTAAGGGCGCTGAGGAGCTCCCACACTGTAAGTGGGGCGTTTTAGGATTCACTATGGCATGTAGTGAATGAGAGGACTTCCCTTTCCATCCGCCGTTTGAGGGTGTGAAAGGCTGGGGGGAAGTGCTTGGCAAAGCGCTCGGCAATTGCATTCACATCGGTAGATAACACGCCATTGATGTTATTGCCAGGGACACCTGTTGGGATCCGGTACCCAAAAAGACATCCAATCTTCTTCCAGACTTGGGAAGGTGAAAAATGGCACCAATCATCCACACATGCCTCTCCCAACACTTCTGTTTCTGTCATTTTATAGGCTGGCGAACATGGGCACAGAGCCGCTAAAGGTTACTAGGTGCTCTAGGGAAGAGTGCCGCTTATGTCACTGTAGATCTCGCCAATGCTCGTTAATTGCCTCAGCGACTTCCAGCAACCACCAAGTGACTGTCTTTCACTGTGGCTGCCTAAAGAAAGAGGGATCGCATTTTCTGCCGCAGAAACGATCATTGTAGTGATCTGCTCAATGACATCATCGATGGCACCATGTGGGGGAGATTCAGCAGTGCCAGTAGAGTTGGAGGCTTTCGAGTCTGTCTTCTTTAAAGCCCATCTGGGTAGACGTCCATGGGCATGATGGCAGGGGAGTGACAGGAAGATGGAGAAGTGATCACTACCATACAGGTCGTCAGGTGCTCACCAGTGGATAGATGGGACAAGGCCAGGACTGCAAACTGAGAGATCAATGGCCGAATGTGTGCCATGTGCTGCACTGAAATGTGTGGGGCAACTGTTTTTACCTTCCCTACCTCTGCCAGTAAGCATGGCGCCCCCTCACAACGGGGTTATGCGCATTAAAATCTCCCGAAGTGCGAAAGGTTTAGGGAGTTGATAAATCAGTACAGCCAATACGTTCAGGAGTACTGCACCTTCTGGAGGAAGATATACGTTGCAGACTGTTATTTCCTGTGTCGTGCTTATCCTGACAGCCACAGCTTCAAGAGGGGTTTGAAGGGGCACAGGTTCACTACATACTGAGTTCAGGACATATACGAAAATTCCAACTGACACTCTATTATAGTTACTACTCTTCCTGTAATACCTTTGTAGCTGCGGAAAGTAGGGCTCCACATTGCCGGGAACCAGGTTTCCTGGAGGGCAATGCAGAAATCAAGTGTACAGCTTAACAGTTGCCATAGCTCAGCCAGGTGGTGGAAAATTGCCGCAATTTCACTGAAGGATTAAAGATCTTGAGATTGGGAAGGCATCAAACACTCAATGAGGCAGTCTACACCTCAGAGTCACCTGCTGCCCCCAGATGAGTACCTGTGTAATCGACATACATTGTGTCTGAGGGCCCAGCGAGATCTAGGTCCTCAGCGGATGCCTGAATCTACACCTCATCCTCAGACACAGAGCTTGTAGGTAGTGGTGGTGTGGTTGCCACTGCAGTGCCTTGGTTCTTGGTAGCTTTTTCTTTTTAGATTTCTCTCGCTGCTCTTTAGGTTTGTCCAGCTGGTAGGGTTTCACTGATTCAGTCTCAGGGACTGAGGAGGACCGTGAAGCCCTACAACCAGCTACCGGGCGTTGCTACAGTCACTGATGGGTATCAGCTTTGCCACTGGTAGGTACCTGGGAAGGGAGTGACCCAAGGGATCCCTTCCTGGTGAGAGGAGCCAAAGAAGACTTACACTTCTCCACCTGAGAAGTGGGAACTTACGTTCCCGATGGTTGTGGGGGGGGGGGGTGTTGCTCCTGAAGTATGCTGTGCAAGAGCAACAGGGAGGGAAGTGCCCCCCACCATCAAGGGGGCAGGTGGAGTGATGGCTCTGAGAGCCAACTGTATGCAGTGGAACGGAAGATGGTAGAACCAGTGTCATAGTGGCGGCTTAGGTTGGTGTCATATACACAGGACATAGCCTCTCATTTTCTCTTAGCCTCAGTGTAGGTCAGTTGGTCCAGGGTCTTTTATTCCATTATTTTTCTTTCTTTCTGGAGAATCCTGCAGTCTGGCGAGCAAGGCAAACGATGCTCTCTGCAGTTGACACAGATTGGAGGTGGGGTGCAGGGAGTATTGCGATGTGAAGGACATCCACAATCCCAACAGGTGATGTTGGAAGTACAGCAGGAAGACATATGGTCGAACTTTCACCACTTAAAGCACCACATCAGTGAAGAGATATATGGCTTTACGTCACAGCAACAGACCATCACCTTGACCTTGTTGGGTAATGTGTCACCCAAGAAGGCCAAGATGAAAGCACCGCTGGTGTCCTGATTATCCCTCGAACCCTGGTGGATGCGCAGGACGAAATGGACACCTCACAACTCTTAATTGGTGCGCAGCTCATCATCAGACTGCCATAGAGGGTCTCCGTGAAATATGATACCCTGGACCATATTTAAGCTGTTATGGGGCATGATGGAAACAGTAACATCGCCCAGCGTGTCACAGGCGAGTAGTGCCCGTGACTGGGCAGAGGATGATGGTTTGATCAAACTGACCCTGACCACACTTTCAACAAGCCCTCCACCTGCTCAAACTTGTCCTCTAAATGCTCCACAAAAAATTGAGGTTTCATGGACACGAAAGATTCCCCATCAACTCTTGTACATATGAGGTACCAAGGTGAATAAGCTTCGCTGCCTTCCTTAGCCTGGTGTTCCTCCTATGGTGTGGCCAGGAAGAGCGGGGATGGGGGGAGGGGGGACAATTTGGGGTTGTATTTCTTAGCATTGAAGTTAGACCTAGATTGCTTAGAGACTGCTGGTGTTTGACCACCAGCAATAGATGACGTACTACGTTTCATGGTGTGTCATCTGGCCTGATGTCACCCACTCCAACCAGGGGCTCTCCCCATGGGTGCCGCAGCAAAAGCCACCTGGCAGGATGGTCATTGCCGCAAGTACCGATGCTCCAGGGTGATGGGCATCTACTCCTTGTCATACATGGGGAGTTAACAGTGCAGTCATCAGCAGAGTGATCCAAGTGTGGTCAGGGGGCTGCAACCAACATGGTACATGGTGGCCCCACCACAATGGACTGGCTACCTTGCTGGATATCAAGCGGAAATGAGCTAAGAAGTCCATTATCGTTGACAGCGCAGAAAGCAATACTGCACAGAGGATGGAGAAAAATGCACCCAGTAGGGTGACCTTGCCCAACAGCTGGAGAAAGAGTGGAAGTGCAGATCTACTTTGACGAAGGATGCAAGAGGTCTCAATGCATGATGGACACTATGCACCATTTAAGGCACCCTTCCCCAATTGGCTCACTCTTCGGGAAAATTTTGAAAAATGGAGGTGAAAACCTACAGGGGACGATCTTTTACAGGCCAAAACATGTGGGACTCCTTTTAGTTGCCTCTTACGGCAGGCAGGAATACCTCAGAGGCCTATTGTAAGTTCCGGACCCGCAGGAGGAAGTAAACGGCTCACTATGGTACCTGAATGTTGTGATGAGAGTATTATACCACCTGACTTCACAAAAAGTAGAGCTATTGCATTACCCAAGGGGATAAACACAAAAGACTGTACAGATTATAGAATACTATCCCTTATGTCACATTCATCAAAAATATTACTGTCAGTAGGTAAAGGGAGGATTAGGAACGAAATAGGTTGAAACTTAGCCAATGATCAATTTGGCTTCAGACAAGGGAAAGAAATGAGAGGCAATAATGGAACTGTGTCAGATTTTGGAAAGAAGATTAGATGTAATAGAGAAATATATACAGCATTTATTCACCTAGAGAAGCATTTGGTATATTGATTGGAAGTTGTTATTTGAAGCAGTGCATGAAGTAGCACCTGGTTGGAAGGACAGGTGATTAATAATGAGGATGCGCAAAAATCAGAGTATTGAGCTGGATGTTAATGGTAGCACAAAACCAGAAGGAGAATTAAGACTCGGGTGCCGTATCGCCTTACTTGATACTTTCAACAAGGAGACAATAATAGCAGTGGAAGAAAAGGCAACTGGAATCAAATTAATGGTATTTATATTCCGATTTGCTGGTGACACTTTAGACTACTACAGCTTATCTCTGTCTTGTAAAGAGATCCAACGAAGTAGTCTGCATTTATGCACATTCTTCTGGTGACTCCCACAACACTAATAGTGCACATGTGAAGACAGAGCTAAATAAAATGCTTGAGTTCTTAAATCAAGAGGTAACAAAACTAAGACTAGAAATAAACACCAAGAAGATGAAAGTTGTGGTTAAAGACAAGAACGGAGATAGAGGTAGGAGTGACATGAAAATAGGTAGTGAGCAATTCATGAAATTTATTGACTGATTAATTAATTAATTAATTAATTGTGAGGGGGGTTATGGGACAAAATGGCAAGGCCATCAGCCCCGCGATTCCAAAGTTACTCATGGAAGAGAGAGGGTCCACTAAAAGTGGACAGATCCAGTCAGAGGAGTAAAACTTGAATGAGGAAGTTAAAACACACACAGTAGAAGGCATAAAAGAGTAAACTAAATCTAAAAACCAGAAAAACATAGGGGTAAAAGAGCTGTCTTTGCACAGGGGAGTGGTAATCGTTCCAGACCAAGAAAACATGAAGAGAGGCCCCAACCACAACCACCTTGCCCTGCTCCAGGAGTAAAGCAAAATGTCTTATCTGAAAATAAAAACCATTTTCACAAAAGAAACTGAGGGCCAGTTCACCCATCTGTGAACTGTCCGCTAATATTAAAATTAAGGGATCTGGAAGACTATACCTAATAAAGGAGTCAAAAGAAGGGAACATTCCACCAATATATGGGATACTATCAGTCTGGCTCCATAACCACCCTGTGGGAGTGGGGTGTTACGCAAGAGAAAACAATGGGTGAGCCTGGAATGACCAAAGCGATATAGCGTAAGACAGTGGACTACTACTCAGAGGAGAGGAAGGAAGAATTCCCAACAAAGGTAGTCTCCTTGACTGTGCAGAGTTTACTACTGAGAGCAGTAGTGCACCGGATGTCATTCCAGTTTTGGGCAACAAGAGATTTGATGTTGATCCGCATATCTGCAGCTGGAATTATGAAATAGAATGGGGTAAGTATATGCTTCTCTAGCCAAATGGTCAGCCAGTACATTTCCTGGGATGGCCACATGACTTGGGACCCAGAGAAAGACAACTGAACAGGCAGCATGGGGTAAGGGCACAGAGAAGGTCATGGATAGCAGAGACCAAACATGACTAGAGTAGCTTCCGTCAATAGCCTGCAGGCTGCTCATTGAGTGGGTACATATTAGAACACTGTGGTGGGAGGCCAGAGTAACAAAATGGAGGGTCCTGTCAATTGCTAGCAGCTCTGCGAAGAACACACACAATACCGGCAATAAATAATGTTTGAAGCCTCAGGAGATGTGGAAGTGTATCCTGCCTTATGCCTCATCTTAGAACCATCAGTGTAGAAGATGGTGGCACTCTGGAACTCTGCAAGGATGGAACGTACAAGATGCAAAGAGACCCTAGGGATGACATACCTTAGGACCTTGGAATATGTCAGTCCTGATCTGGGCATATAGTCTTCAGGTGGAGAATACAGGGCAGCCACATCAGCTTATCAAAAATAAGGACTGAGAAATGGGACTGTGCTTCAACATCTAGGGGCTGGTCGCTTAAATGAAGTTCTGTCTGTGTGTCAATGACAAAAATGCATAACCTGTGTTTTGGAGGGAGAAAACTGGAAGCCATGGAAGGCAGCCCATGTAGAGGCCTGACGAATGGCACCTGGGAGCCAACACTCAACATATGCTACCCAGTGGGAGCTGCATCAGAGGCCCAACAGACGCTACAAACCTGATGATGGCTATAAGGAAGAGTGCAATACTAAAGACAGAACCCTATGTGATACTTTTCTCCTGAATCTAGGGCTGCTGAGTGAAGTTCCAACTCTAACCCGGAAGAGCCAGTGGGATAAAAACTCATGAAAAAAAATCTGAAGGGGGCCGCAAAAGCCCCAGTCATGCAGAGTAACTGCAATGTTATAGTGCCAAGCCATATTGTATGCATTATGTAGGTCAAAGAAGACCATGACAAGATGCTGGTAGTTAATAGAAGCCTGTTGAATTGCTGTTTCCAATCTGAGTAAATGGTTGATTGGAGATTTTCCTTCCCAGAAGCTACATTGATAGGGGACAAGAGGCACCGAGATTTGAGTACCCAACATAACAGGAAACTAACCATCCTCTCAAGCAGTTTATGAAGATGTTTGTCAGGCTAATTCGGCAGCAGTTGTTGAGAGACATCTGGTTCTTTCCAGGCTTGAGGACACCATTGCAAGGGGGAAGGCACCTGTGAGCCAAATGTAGTTGAAGACACTGAGTAGATGTTGTCTCTGGGTAACGTCTGAGTGTTGGAGCATCTGGTTTTGGATGGGATCTGGGCCTGGGGCCGTGGCATGTGAAGAGGTAAGAACCTGCACGAATTCCCATTCAGCGAAGTGTCCATTATAGGTTTCAGCTTGGTGAAGGTTTAAACAGAGGGGAATCTGTTCAGCTTGGCATTTCTGCCAGAAAAAGGTCGCAGGATAGGAAGAGGATGCCGATGCTGTCACAAAGCGTGTTGTGACGTGTTCTGCAAGGTCCAACGGATCAGTATACGGAACACCTTGGAGAGTACGACCCTGGACAGTTGACTGTCGCTAGTGGCCCAGAAGCTATGGAGCTTGGACCAAGCCTGCGATGAAGAGGCAAATGCCCCCAGGGAGGAAACACAGTGCCCCCAGCATCCCTTTTTACCCTGCTTAATAAGGGAGCGAGCCTTAGCATGGAGATGCTTAAAAGCAAGGAAGTTGGTCTGTGAAGGGTGGGGCTTAAATCGTCGCAGCACCCGCCGGTGGTCCTGGGCAGCAACTGTGACATCCTGAGTCTGACCAGCTGCTGAGTGTTCATCACCCACTGATTCATGAGTGAGGTCAGTTCATAGTAAAGTGTTACTGCACCATTTTTACCTGCAGCACCTGCTGCAAAGTCACCCATGTAAGTGTTACGGCCTGATAAGGCACTTGCAATAGGAAACTGCAATTGCTACATAGCTGCCAATTCATAGCTGAAAGTAGGAACCAACTACATTTAAGCTCAAAGATTAGTTGTTTGAATCAGTAAGCATCTCTTGTCGGGCTGCTGGTTTCATTTGCTCCATGATTACAGTCACTGTACCAGAAAAATCTTATTAGGTATCTGTTAGCTGGATGTAGAACTAACTACAAGAAGGCCTGGGTCATATCTGCAACACTGGCAGAAAGTAGCATTAAAAAATGCATGAATGGTACATTGAGTTCAGCAAGAAGGTTAGGCCCTCTTTTCAAGACATCATTAAGTGAGGAACTCTTTTCATGTGAATATACGTTAAACACAATTGGCCACTTGGTGCTCTCTTGACTCTTTCATTATTTGATTTGGCAAATAAATGGTGTTGGCAAAATTTTCTTGTTGAGCCAGTTCATCCTGTTTATTTCAGATGTAATTTGACATCTGTGTCTCACATGTGGCATTGAAGATGTTGTCGTCCTGTAGATGCCTCTATGGAGTGAGGAAGAGTTTTCCAGCATTAAAGATGTTATCTGGAAGGAAGACTGCCAATTTTCGTGGGAGGCAGACTACTCTTTGGTAACTCTCAATGGAACAGAAAGCATTAAATTCCTTAAGAAGTGCAGAATCCTCCGAACTCTGATCAGTCCTCATTGTTGCATTTCCCTGTGCTCTCCAAATACCAGTCATTTCAGATTGTGTTTTTAAGTGCTCTATTGAATGGCAGCTTTATCATGGCCTGATTTAGAGAAATCCTTGTGCAGCTTCCACTAATGATCCATCTGAATTTCATAGGCAGTAAAGTCAGTGATGCAGATAGGCATATTGGCACAGCATCCTAACAGTTATCCAGCCATGATGTGCTTCAATTAGTAGCTAAATGGGAAGATCATTGTATCACTCTGCAGGATTGACTAGTTGTAAATTGCTGATGTGTTGCCTTTTGAACTCTTGAGGTACTGACGGGTATCTTGAAAATGAGTGATGACACTCAAATGTAGCAATTGTATTGTGAGAATTGTTCCATGCACTTATCAGTGTCGGGTGGACCAGATGATGAGAGAGTGACTAATGCAATGATTGCCAGTGGGCAATTCACAACAACTTCCTGTTTTAAATTTTCAGTCAGTCATCTGCTAATGTAGCTAGAGTGGCTGCCACTATCAAAAAAGCAGCAGGTAAGTCTACTTACACCTGTGGGACCTGTTACATACACGTGGAGATAAGTGAATCCTGAACAGCTGGTATTCACAGTGCCCAATGAGCTGTGTTCATTAGGATCAAATGATGAAGTAAAATGTTCTGAAATGCTGCAGATTGACTTCTATGATGGCTTCACTTGCAGGAAAGACAAAATTATTTTTCTCCTCTTTCTACAGTCTTTACTATGTGACCCTGGTTGGGGCAAAGGAAGGACCTATTACTAGGTCTCAAAATCTTGATGCAGTCGTGAACATCCCTGACTTTCTCGCCATCTTGTGCCCACTGACCACACCATTTGCAAAATACACACTAGGTTTCTACTTTCTGTATGGACTTACATGTTGCATGTCCTGACTTCAAGTGAATTTTGAGGGCTGCTGTAGATGGTATAATGTTAATTAATCTGCAAGTTTCTCAACAAATCTTTCGAGCCATCTGTGGCCCATATACCTCTTCCGACATGAAGTCGGTCAGTTTCAGAGTGCTCCCTTCTGACAATTTTATCATCTTCGTAGGAATTGTCCAGCATCTGCATATGTCTTCCAGCAAAGTGCAAAGCATCTTTCGAATTAAAACTCTACCATAAGCTTCTAGATTCTCCCCTACTGCCTGTACAACTTGAATGCACTCATTACAATCAGTAAGTGTTAAGAGATTCTGGAGAGTAGGAGTTAGGTGTTAGAAGTGTGATACCTTCCAGATAGTCTCGATTCACCTGGGTAATTTCATTTTTCATCATAGGTGCATGTAAAATTCCATTAATTCATTCATAAGGAGCTGCAGTTACGACTCAAAGAAATACATGTTTACTGATCATTGACAAGTTCAGGTCTGCATCTTAAGACGGTTCGGACTGTTACCAAAAATGAGTCCATTTATCAATGCCACCAAAAAAATGGCCCTGGCTTGGTTCGTGGTAGTCCAACACTGTGGCTGTACAACTCTGTAGGAACTGCAGAAGTTGTCCTGTTGGTCATAGTGTCAAACTCTTCCCTCAGTACTGCATTTTGTCTTCAGGATCAACTGCTTCAGAGTGTCTATAGTCTTCACATGCTAAGACATCAGCTTTGTATTCTACATCATCAAGTAAATCTTTGATAGCATTATCCAATGCCATTAAAGTAGTCAAAATTTCCTACAATTGACTACTAATGTATGCTCTCTGTTCTGTAGTTGTCAAGCAAATTTATTTGATTACTGGTGCAGACAGTCAGTCAGTATTTGTGCTCATATTTAGTCATGTCTGTAGTGTCACAGACAGGTGGCCACACTTGTCGAGCATTAATATTAAACTTTATCATTAGAGACTAATGATGTGCTTGTTGTGTAATCAAATTATTATTCTACACTCTACTCAAATATTATTCCAACAGTTAGTAATGCATAAATCATTTAGTTGAGTGTGTACCTTTTACATTTCATACGAAGAAATTTCGCCATGTAGTCTCTAGGATCAATGTGCAAGTCCTCTCAAAGTGTCATAGATATCATACAGAAAATTTTTGTTGGTGCCACTTTTCCTGGGTTTTGGCACAGAAAATGTGTGAGAACAATTAGAGAGTATTTTAACATCAAGTTACATACAGCCTGATTTGTGCAAAACATATATATATCATCATAGTTATGTAACATCTGCCATTTGCAAAACATTGACACAATACAATTCCGAAACTTTGTTTTTATTTGACACAACTACTACATGAATTGTGGCTCATAGGCCAACCAGCTCCACACATTCAGTCTAGTATCTAGATGTTAACAACAGTACGTAATTTCCAGCCTCATGGGACATCGAGAATGCAAGCAAGAAATAAAATATAATGGAATTTACACCATGGCATCTGTTTGTCTTCACTGAAAAGTGTGAGATCTCTGATGCACGACAATCATAGAACAGTTTGGAAGTGGCCAGATGCCAATGCTGTGGCATATGGCTGGTGCCTCATGATCCAGCCACATGTCACACAATGGAATGCTAAGGTTGCCACCCTGTCAGATGCCTGCAAACTGGTGCAGTTCACCATTGCCCGTGACAGCTGCAGCAGTATTGAAAATGCCACATTCAGTGGATACAGCTGGTATTAGCATACATCTGCAAACTACATGGTAGCATGCAACTTCCCGGTATTATTCTGTTGGGTAGCCTTTATAGAATACCACCCAGCAGCCCCCCAGCCAGTGGGAGTCCTATTCAGAACACCAATGTTCAACTTCTGAAGTCCCATGAGTATTTTTCTCTGAGTACAGCATATTACTTCAGAACCTTGGAAATCACCAGTGCAGCCTACACCGATTGTGCCTAAGGCAGTGATTCTCACCTGTGACAGACTGAGTGCTCACATGCTGCTTCCAGAACCATATTGTGTTAGTGACATTGATTCAGCAGATCAGGACAATCTTTACAATGTCTGTACCTGAAAGCTGTTTCTGTTGTTCGCATTATTGTGTACTTTCTCTGTACTAATAAAGTTTCAATGTTCTTGGCTACCTGTGCATCTATCTCTCATTGTGCATGCCTGACCCACGATGGAATACTTTAAATGTAGATCTCATGCATGCAGTCCTAGAATTCAACAAGAAGGTGGTGGAATCAGTCATGTTGTGGGTTAGTAGCACTACCTGGAATTGTGTCACTCCAGTTCTGGATTAGTATCATGTCTAGATGTTGGATACCTCTCATTGCTATGAAGTGTAAAATGAGTATCAGACAATGTTCTCCAACCTACTGTTCAGCTCTAAGTCCAATATTTCAGTGAAGGGTTCATCATCCAAGAAACTAATGCAGAAATCACCCAAGTGGAATGGCCTGCAATATCTGCCAACATGAATCTGATTATGTATACTTGGGTCCAGTTTAAACTTGCACTGTGTCATAGTAGAACTACTCCTTACACAACAGAAGAACTGAAGACGCCTGTCTTCTAAGAATGACAGGCATGAGTAGCAACACTTCTACCACCTTGTGGACAGCATGCCAAATATTGAAGACAAATTTAATGCATGGGCAGAGCAACACAGTACTGAATGTTGCCCAGCAGCAGATTTTTATCTCAAAAATGTGTTAAGATATCCACCTTCAAACATATTGCCTTTATTTTGGTAACAGTTTTAATTCTATTTATTTCATGAAGCAACAACACACAAAAGGAATTTTCTAGCAAGAAGTGGGCTCTACATGAATCTGAGGAAGATAACACAAGAAACAGGGGAGATTTTATTTGTGTTATTTGGTAATGCTATTGGAGATTTCTTCCTTCAAAGATACAAATACTGTGAAGTTACTTCTATTTTTGAGTAATATGTCTCAGAACAGAACACAGGATAATATAGTATAATAAAGTATCAATTTTACCATGAAGTTCCTTTGGTTTTTTGATTGCTTCTTCAAATTTAATGAGCTTCCAAAGTCAAAAAGTTTACATCTATCGGTATTCTCACAGACAATAACATTTCTTGGCTTCACATCGAGATGTAGTATATTCCTTCTGTGGCAGTACAGAAGAGCTTCAGCAATGTCAAGTGTATACCTACAAAAAGAAAAATATACAGCTATTTGAAGGTCAGACAAAAGTTTAGTTATAAATGTACACATCAAGTGAACTTTAAAATTAAGTATAATGAATAGGGTTCGTAATTGTGGGGGGTGGGGAGGATAGGTGGTGCCACACTTGTGCACACTCTTACTAGAGAAATATCAAGAACTCAAAAGTTGGGGTTAACTGTTTTCTGTTATGCGTTTCTGTGTGGGGTGCACCAATTGTCTGTAAGTAATAAGTGGTTGCATTTTCCTTATTTTATGTATTTTTATTTTAGAATGTAATATTTCAATAATTATTGTAAGTTTATGGAGGCATATTTTAAAAAAATATCATCTATCAGAATCATTCTGACAGAAAGAAAAAAAAAGCAGTTCTTTCACACTACTTTAGATAAGGTGTCTAATGTAGCAGAAAACCTCATAAGCCACTAGACATTTCTCATATTGTTGCCTCAAATAGAAAGCAAACTCCGTGTCCTGTCTATGTCTATAACTATGATGTACACACTGAACACGTAGTGTTCATGCTTTCATACACCCCATGCACTGTCTAATGGCTGATCCTCTTGATGTAGGGATCTATATTAAATAGCATTTCCAGTTCCAATGTGAGGAACCACCAACCTTGATGTCTTGCTCGTCACTGCCAGTCACTCACTATCCCAGTGATGCATGGGAATGTAACTCGACAGCAAGTATGCTGTGCACAATGACACAGCGTTCCATATTTACGCATGTAGCTCAACCTTGGGGTGATCCTGAAGGAACCTACAGACGGTAAGAGTAATCTTTATATATGAAGGTCTTAATGATCCCTATTTCTACAGACAGTAATCCAGCTGGTATTATATAAATGCATTATAGAACTGGAGCAGGAGCAGGCATGCTCTGTTTACTCCCCATGAATTGAGAGATTTTAGGATGTCATGTAGCTAAGCTAATTTGGTTTTTATTTGTCTTTGATATGGAAGCTAGTTGAGTGTTATCGCAAACAGGCTAATAAAAAAAAATCAGGAAATCTTGCACGAGCAGTTCTGACTCACTAATATGAATCACAGGTAAGTCACAAATCCATCTTAAATGTTTTAGAGAACAGACAGACTTTCATAATGAGAATTTAAATGCTGACTAAATTGTCCACACCTCCAATCACCTAATGGTTTGTTGCACTTAGCGAACAGTAGTAAATGAATTGCAGCTAGTGCAAAATGCCACAAAATCATAAAAAAAAAGAACACTGTATTCACTTCCTTATCACACATGTAACAGCATACTTTTATGAATGACTCTTCAGCACACTTTTCTTGATGAAATCGAACAATGGAACAGCCAGGAGAGAATGTAACAATATTATGAAAGGATAGTTGCTATTCATCATATCATCGAGAAGCTGTGTCGCAGGTAGGCACAACAAAACGCCTCTCAGAAAGTGAGCTTACAGTCCCCAACAAGGCCTTTTATCGGAAATACACATGCGCACACATGACCGACCACAGTTTCTGGCTGCTGAGGCCACACTGTGAACATCAGCGCATGATGGGAGAGGCAACTGGGTAGCAGGAGTAAAGAGGAGGCTGGGGTGGGGATGAGGAGGGACAGCAGGGTATGGTGGGGGTCAGTGAAGTGCTGTTTTTGGGTACACACAGGGACAAGGTTGAGAGAGTGGAGGGCAGTCATGTGTAGTTGGGAGGTTGACAGAGGGCGGGGGTAATGGGAAAGGAGAGAAGTAGAGAGACTGTGGGTGTGTTGGTGGAAGAGAGGGCTATGTAGAGCTGAAATGGGAACAGGAAAGGGGCTAGATGGGTAAGAACAATTACTAATGAAGGTTGAGGCCAGGAGAGTTACAGGAACATAGGCTATATCACAGGGAGAGGTGTTGGCATAACAACCAACACGCTGTCTGCATGAATGGCCACCAACATACTATGACGAGGAACAAGCTGGACAATCCCATTGCTGAGCATGCTGCCCAACATGACATATTTTAGACTGCTTCACAGCCTGTGCCATATGGATCCTTTCCACCAACACCAGGTTTTTCCGAATTGCGCAGATGGGACCTCTCCCTGCAATATATCTTATGTTCCCGTAACTCTCCTGCCCTAAATCTTCATTAGTCACTGCCCTTGCCCATCTAGCCTCTTCCCTGTTCCCTTTCCAACACTACACAGCTCTCTATTCCACCAATGCACTCACGTCTTTTTACTTCTCCCCTTTCCCACTAACCCCCTCCTCCTCCTGTCAACCTCCTGACTGCACCTTGCTAACCTACTCTCTCTCCTTCTCATCCCCATATGCTGGCACAATCAGCACTTTGTTGTCACCTACCCTACCCTGCTATCCCTCACCCTCCCCACCCCAACCCAACCCCCTCTTTACCCCCACCACTCATCATGCACTGCTGCTCGCAGTGTGGCCTCAGCAGCAGGAGACTGTGGTGTAAGAGGGAGGGAGGGAGAGAGAGAGAGAGAGAGAGAGAGAGAGAGAGAGAGAGAGAGAGAGAATTTCCAATGAAGGTCTTGCTGGCTGAAAGCTAAGCTTGGTTTCTGACAATCTTTATGTTGTGCCTTTCTGCAACTCAGCATCTCTGCTATATGCTGAGTAGCAACATCCTTTTCGTAATTTCTTCATGAAACAGTCAGTCAGGCACCCAGTATCATTGGATGACCTTGGCCTTTATTTAAAAAAACACTAAGAAGGAAGGACTTTATAAAGATGAACAGATGTCTTTAGAACCACCATTTGTTGAACTGCCTGTTGATATCATGGCTCTGAAAGAAATCTTAGGCGTTTTCAGGATCAAAAGACATTCCTACGAAACTGACAGACAACACTACAATAAGCATGTTGGCATGTACGGTCCTCTACTGCTTTTAGGAGAGATTAAGATAATTACTTTCAAATGTGTGGAAGCTGTTAATTTCCCCCCAGATTCAGATGAAAGGTGGAGAAGATTCTTTTAGCACTTACTGTGTAGAGTCAGAGCATGGTGCAAACACTCATGGTCTAGTGTCAAATCATGAACCACTAAGAATGCATTCACTGAAAATGGGAAATTGTAAAATTCCTGATTATGGAGCTACATTCACAGTTGCTACTCTCAGTGATTTCTTTGTCTTAGTGAAATTCTAGAACCAGTCGAAGTGCGAGGCACTGGGTGAACTACTACTACTTTGTCTGCATTATGTCTTTCTTGCTGGAAACTTCCAGTAGGTGTTATGCCAGTAATTGGCCCTCTCCCAATTTGTCCATAAATCATTCTAGTGGTTTCCAATTCTACTGTGGCCTTTGTGGTACTGGTTATGGAGAATGGAAACACTCCATTATCTTTGTTTGCTCTCCTTAACAACTTGGCAGAGTTTTGCCATCATTATCTAATGCTGGTTCTCAACAGCTGTTGATCACTTAATCCTGTGCAGAGCTGCATTCATGACTAATGCTCCCATTGAAGTCATCCTTTGTGTATAGGATGTAACCAATCATACAAGGGTGCCAGATGCTTTGACATGGGTCTATTGCAGATGGACAGAGTATCCTGCTTTGTAATAACAGTTATTTGCTCCGCCTAAGTGTTGAACCCTTATACATTCAAGATTTAAAATTAAAGGGTTGTCTCAGGCAAACTTGTTCCAATTAATACAATAAATTGAAGTTCAGCATTTAAAATACTCATAAACATTAGATGTATGTATGAAGTTCATTCAAATGAAACCTGGTCAGTGCATCTACCTTTGCCTTACATGTAAGGTCGTACCACGTAACAGCAGGTATGGCGGTTCCAACTATTGGTAGAGATAGTGACGCGTGCACACCATTTGATGTTGCATAGTGCCAGTGAGGTTTCACGCCAAAGAGAAGATGGTCACGCAAGTTATCATCTACTACGGAATGGGCAGGCGAGTAAGCAGGAACAACAAGGAGTGATTCGATTTTTGGCAGCAGAGGGAGTTAGAGGCCGTGAAATGTATCAATGGATGAAGGCTGTGTGTGGTGAGTACAGTCTGGGTCATTCAAGTGTTGCATAATTGCACAAATGATTCCTTGAGGGGCGTAAGTCCCTGGAAGACTATGCTCGTCTTGGACAGGCTCATCGGGTCATCACACCGGAGATGGTTGCAGAAGTGAATTCTTTAGTCTTTGACAACCACAGAATCACCATGGATGAGATCCATCAGTTTGGGTATTAGCATGGGCACCGCCCACACCATAATGCATCAGCACTTGAACTTTTGAAAAATCTGTGCACAGTGGGTTCCTCACTGTCTGCCGAACAGCACAATACTCTAATGGCACTGTCTTTGAGTCAGCTGCAATGTTATCATGAGGAGGAATACAGCTTTCTGTTGCATATTGTCACACATGACGAAACATGGCGTCATCATTTTGAACTCTAAAGGAAGTGTCAGAGCAAGAAGTGGAAACACACGACTTCACCACCTCCAAAGAAATTGAATGCCATGACTACCACTTATTGGGTTCCTCGAATGGGGAACCACCATCAATGCCCAGAGTTATCAAGCCACAGAACCTTAGACGAGCCATCAAGCTGAAGCATCAAGGCATATTGTCCACTGGTGTTATCCTCCTGCATGATAATGCCTGCCCACACACGGCCAATGCCATGAAGACTATATTGCAGCAGTTTCGGTGGGAAACTGTTGGAACATCCAGTGTACAGTCCTGACCTTTCACCATGTGACTCATGTGTTTGGACCTCTAAAACAAGCTATTCATGGACATCGATCTGCCACAGACGATGAAGAGTGTGACTGGGTTCAGGCCTGGATCTGACAGCAGCCTACTAGCTTCTTCAAGAATACAATCGACCGGCTAGTGTCACAGTGGGATAAATGTGCCAACTGTCTTGGAGACTATTTTTGAGTATGTGTACTGTGTATAACTACATTTTTGAGTTAATAAAATCATTACCATTTCTTTACACTAGTGACAGGGTTTCATTCGAATGCCCCTTATACATATAAACACTATATGGCTGAAAGCAAGGGGAAACTATAGTACGTATTTTTTTCTGAGGACATGCAGATCTACTGTATGGTTTAATGAGGGCATCATCATGGGTAAAATTTGCCAAAGGTAAAATATCCCACCCACTCAGAACTGCGCTGGATACCATTTAGGAGGATATCATTAAGTAAATAAATTAAAGAAATGTACCTTGTAATCTATGGGCTCAAGTGCAATGTGTTGGATCTCTTAATTGGGTACATAGGTTAGAAAATTTAAAAAAGGTTGAAGTGGAATTAGTGAAGCACGGTGGCAGGAAGAACACAGGACACCTGGTCAGGTGAGTATATCCCGTTATCGAAGGCCTTGCGGACCACACAGTGCTTCCTCAAACTGCCTCCATTCCTTTCAGATTGTGCTTGGTTCCTCCAGGTGTCTTCCATCCCTAGGGCTACCAGGTCCTTGCTAGGTAATCGTATGAGGGTGTCTGGTGTTTGCTTCCCCCCTCAAGTGCCTTCTTCACCATCATTCTTCTGGCATATGAGCGAGATGGCCCATTCACTGAATTCTTTTGCTCCTCAGCTTGCCTAAGATTGTTGATTGTTGCATCAAGAGGTAGATTTTCACATACTTCCTCCTCTTTCATTCTCCTTTAACTAAGATGGGTCCTCATGTCTGCCTCATTATCCTTCTTTCAAATGATAGATTTTCCTGTGCTTGTTTAATCATGCTCCATGTTTCTGATCCATAAGTGAATGCTGGCCATATCACTGTAGTACAGATCATCATCTTAGTGTTCACTGATATTGATGCTGAGCTGACTGTAACCATGAAAGAATATATGCATTTCATTCCCACTGCTGTGTTTTCTTGATGTCCATTTCTGTGGTGTTTTCACTGGTAAACTAAGATCTTAAGTATTTGAACTGATGGACACACTAACCTCATGCCATCTATCTCATGAAATTCTTCATGCTCTTGTGCTCTTCGTAGTTGTATGAACTCTAGATTCGCCTTTACACCAACATTCTGTTCTTAGTTGTCCATTTTCTCGTACATTTCTTTCAACTCACTGTTTGCTTCTCTTGGTATTACTGTATCATATACAGATGTGTGAGAATTTGAATTAGCATCCATCTGTACTCTGACCCACCCCTATTGCCTACTTTCCCGTATCACTTTCTGTAAGATGAGATTGAATAAAACCCACAAGAGCTTCCCCTTGTCTGTGACCTGTCTCAATCTCTAACGTTTCTTGGAAGCTTGCTGCTGCCCTTGATCCATACATAAACATTTGCTATATTCTCACTAGATCCTCGGGGATCCTTAAGTCACACAGTGCACCATATAGGCTATTCTTGTGGATGCTGTCAAATGAACATTAAAAATTGATGAACAGACTGTAGATAACTATCATAATACTAGTGTTTTTCAAAACAACTGTCAGTTGGTCAAAAGGCAGCTTGGTACTCCTGTATGTTGTTCTCTATTGTAGAGGGGATGTCGGATGAGGACGGTAACTGTCAGGATGCACCGTATTAAAACTCGTTAGAGTTTCCCAAGTGATTTATTATTTCCAGCTACAGTGCCCCCGATCCTCTCGGTCTGCGTCATCGGGTCCTGCAATGCTGAGGACACCACTTTGCTGCCTGCGAAATGCCTTGGCGTGGAATGGCTGCCTCAGCAACCCGTACAATGCCCTGCTGTGTGTTGGCCTCATATGGCCGCATAGTTGCAACTGCGTCAGAATGCGCCGCCAGTCGACTCAGCGGTCTCTGTCCCTGCCCTCTCAGCACCGCCAGCGGAAGCTGCAAGGCAGCCTGCTGCGTGCTTCCTTGCCGGCGTGTCTAAGGTCATGGCGACAACAAGCACCTGTGATCCAGCATCCGAATCTGCGGCCCTCACCTCGGATGCTTCCGGTGTGTGTTGGGAGCCAACTAGACTGTTCACAGTAGCGAGCCGTGGCGTGGCGCACGGCTGGCTGGCTGCGGACCCCACCTTGGCCTCAGAGTGTCGAACCAGCGACCTGCCGTGGACTGGAATGCTGGTGCCCCATCTGTTGCTGCTTGTAGCTGGTGGTGTGACATGCCCCGCCATCCAGGAGAGCTGTCATACTTTAATGCCTTGTTAGTGAACCGTCGCCTATTTATACACAGCAGTCCGCCTCTGTTTTGCTAACATGCCGCTGCGAGTAATGTACTTTTAACACCTGGGTTGTGCCAGTGGGCCCCTTCTGCCTGTAACTTGCACCATGCACACCACTGCATTTACTCTTTTCAGTGGGTCTACGGCCCTGTGGCCTCCATTGTACTTTGCAACCGCTTGTAAGTGTAACTTACTGTCAACAGGCCCGCACCTGGCTGAAACTTGTGCGCTCAGAAATATTGCACCGAAGCTAACCTTTTCCCATCTTAAACAGTGGTGCCACTACACTATAATGGTTGAATTTTCTGAGGATGATGATGGACAATACCTGTTGTTATCACATTCCAGCTTGCTTCCCTTCTTGTGTATCAGGCATATATTGGTCAGGCGAGTATAGGGTTATAAATACAACATGAAATGCATATCTCAAGATTGGTGTCTAGTGTGCAATGCCTGGTCTCTGCATCTTAATACAATTATTGTATCAAAGTGTTATTACTAACTGGTATGTCCTGAAATAGTTTAATCCACATGTTGATCAACTCAACCCATAGAAGATGAATGACTCTGCGACTATTCAGTAATACAGAGCAACGCACCTACCTTAATAACCATGTCACCAGTGCATGAGGTGTTGCATGAGGAGAGGACAGTCAGCAGAGGCAGTGCAACATCCCAGTCACCACTATTGGCCAATCTCTGTGATTTTTACACAGGGGACCAGCAGAAAGGTCAGGTGTACTCAAACAGCAAAACACTGACAACTGCATTGCTGCTATTACTCATGCAGTGTTACTACACATATCTCAGTTTGGTAAATCGCTCACATAGACTTCAATGGTGGCAATTTGCAGCAACTCCTTTGATGTGACTTTTCAGGCTTTCCCAAGGGATCTGTTGTAAATATACTTCTCGGGTTTGCTGCGGGATCATATTGTGTGAATTGCACAATATTTCATCAATGCAGCTACTCGACATCTTCAGATGGTGGCAGCTGCTGCTGTCACTGCTGCAAGGCACAAATGATGATAATCACACAGCGGCATCTATATTTATCAGGCCGGGAGCAGGCAATACACATACGTGGGAAGATGCTTGTAGTTGGTGGAAAGCAGAGCTGTAAATGGTAAATGAAGATGCAGAAGCACCTACTGCAATGGTGTTCTTGCCCTATTTTGGTGCTATGTCTTCAAGAATAGAAAGAATCCTCCAATGACACGACACCAAGTGTGCCCCACAGAAGACGGTCATTACCTGTGTTTTCTTCAGCATCCGAACTCACTCCATCCCAATATTCAGTTCATGAAGGAAATGGAAAAGGATGGCATTTTACCATTTCTGAATGCCACAGTCAGAAGTTGACGATACACTGGGAAATAGTGTCTCACATGGCGCTATATTTTCAGGCCACAAGTTATCATCTTGATCTGCCCAGTAGTGTCTTACTCTCCTTGGTGTATAGGGAACATGGTCTTATATGCCGACAGTCTACCTGATGATATACACCACCTAAGAATGATATTCTCAACAGAATGGATATTCTGACCGACAGATGCGCCACGCATTCAGTTTGAAGCAAATTCAAAGCAGGGATGTACATGAAGATGAGGAGGCACCCACTGCAACAGCATTCTTGTCCTATTTTGGAATGTGTCCTCAAGAACATACACAATCTTGAAAGGCACATCAACTGTGTTTTTCAGCCACCAGCAAAATTTGAAGAATTTATTGTGCTCGGTCAAAGAAGACCTTGGCCTTAGGGAATGTGACATGGGTAAGATCCCATGCCAATGTGGAAAATCTTATATTGGGCAGACATGCCGAACCATGCAAGAATGTTGCTTCGAACACCAATATCACACACACCAGGAGCAAACTGATATATCAGCAGCAGCATAGCATTTCCTGAACGTGAGGCATTGTATGTTTAAAAAAGAAGACTGAAATTTTACTCCCAGCGACACCTTTCAGTGACTGTGTTATTAAGGAGGCCATACATATCCATATGGTGGACCGTCCTAGCAACAGGGGTGCAGTTTTTCAATTACATGCTGTCTGGAATCCAGCACTCATTGCCTTTAAATCTTAACAGGGGAAACAAGAATGTCCAATTCATGATTCAACGCAACACACCACTGAGATTTAATTCAGATTTTAACCACAGTAGTGTTTGGTAGTGCAAATGTGGAAGGCCTTTCTGCAGCTTCCAGCAGTGTGCACTAGGAGCGCCACTTTTCTCTGACTGCAAGCGTCTTCCTGTGCATGCATATTGCCTGCTTCTGGCCTGATAAATTTTGATGCTACCACACGATCATCATCAGTTGCACATTGCAGCACTGACAACACCAACTACCACCACCCGAAGATGTTGAGTAGTTGCATTGATGAAATATTGTGTGATTTACACAATACGATCCAGCGGCAAAACCGAGAAGTATATTTGCAACTCCTATGATATTCATTAAGAAGCATCAATCCCATGTCAATCTTATTGTACATATTTTCCGGGTCAGTTTTATTCTGCCAATCCTGTATATCCAGACTCAGCAAAACCACTGAGGTGCATGGCAGATAGTACTTCCTTTGTACTGCTCATTAGGTCTTCCAATTTCATTCAAATGCAGAGTGCAGGAAGAATGACTTCTTCAACACCCATGGGCACACTGTAATTAGTCAAATCTCATGTCCTCTGAATCTTTCACGATGGCATACATGAATAGAACATTCTCGGTTTTCCAGCCGCGTCAGTTCAAATAAAATCCTCGAGCTTTCATTGGCCATCTCTGCCATCATTGTAAGGAGTTCACTGACTGCCAGGGCTGTTATGGTTTCTCACTTATATAGGCATGATGACATCACCAGCAGCCAATCAGATCGACCTAATGTGGCACGCGCGTAAGTTGGCCCAGGCAGCTAGTGGAGCTCTTGCCTGTGGCAGCACCAGTGACATCAGGTGGCACCAGGGGCAGGCACCATGTTTGAAACTGCCACTCCCGCACCGCACATCTGTCTTTGTTTTCTTTCGATGTCCAGCACCCGCCCCCATGCCCTACTGAGTGTGTATCCCTGGTCTCTGTTAAAACTGTTGTTGTTTAAACGAATATCGGCCACTTCCTTTATAAGGGAGTCCCAATATGTAGACACGTGAGCGAACACTTGTATTTTCGAACTGTATTTTATGTCCATTTTCTAGGCAACAGCGCTTGTGCTCAGTACAATGCTCCACAACCGTGTGAATTGTTTGTCCAATGTACATGCTGCCACATTCATAGGGTACACCATACGTACCGGACACTAAGAGCAATGTCATCTTTAACAGGGCGCAACATTTCCCATATCTTGGGGGCGGGCCAGAAGACTGGTCTTGATCCATGTTTCTGCAGCAGATGATTTAACTTACTGCTACTTGCTCCACAATATGGCTGTCCATTTGGCCTCTTCTACTGATTCACCAGGTGTCTTTCATCGGCGGCCCTTGAAAGCGTTTGTGATGTCTCTTTTGCTGTATCTATTTTCCCCAAAAACACGTTTTAAGTTCTACATTTCAGACTGTCAGAGATAATCTTGGCTGTATGAACCAATGTGTTCAGGACAGCTTTCTTGTGTACAGGGTGGTGGAAACTATTGGCATTCAAGTACCGATCAGTGTGTGTTGGTTTCCAGTACACTGAATGACCAAGCTGGCCTCCTGCCTTCAGCCCAACCAAAACATCCAAGAATGGTAGCTCGCTGCACTTCTCCATCTCGGCAGTAAATTTAATGTGATCGATGAATTATATACCTGCACCATGAGGCCATATCAGGAAGGTGTCATCAACGTATCGTAGATATCAAGATGGCCTTAATGTCACAGTTTGCAGAGCCTGCTCCTTAAAGTGCTCCATGAAGAAATTTGTGATTGCTGGAGACAGTGGTGATCCCATGGCTGAGCCGTCCATCATCTCATAAAATTCATCGCAGTACAAAAAGTACGTTGTCGTTATGATGTGACGGAACAACTTAATGATTCCAGATGGAAAATATTGGGCCAAAAGATCCAGCATATCTTGTATTGGCACCCTCATAAAAAGTGATCCAACGTACAGGCTAACCATTAGGTCGTTTGGGCCTATCTTCTTTCTCTTGAGTATTTCATATTTCTGCGAGTTGACAACACGGTGTTCGCAATGTCCCAATTTCGGTGCTAATAATCCTGCCAGATGTTTAGCAAGCCTGTAGGTGGGTGAACTGATTGCACTAACAGTGGGCCTCAGAGGAACAAGACAGGGAAGTAATTGAAGGATTCTGGCTTACCAGGTGAAGTTGTGAGGAAATTAACACCTCGTGCCGCCAGACCCCAGGCTCTACAGATTACCAAAGATACACAAGGAAAGTGTTCCTCTGAGACCCACTGTTAGTCCAATCTGTTCACTCACCTACAGACTCGCTAAACATTTGGCAAGATTATTAGCACCAAAATTGGGTCATTGTGAACACCATGTTGTCAACTCGCAGACATTTGTTGAGACACTGTAGAAAATGAAGATAGGCCCAAACGACCTGATGGTTAGCTTGGACGTTGGATCACTTTTTATGAGGGTGCCAATACAAGATATGTTGGATCTTTTGGCCCAACATTTTCCATCTGGAATCATTAAGTTGTTCCGTCACATCATAACGACAACGTACTTTTTGTACTGTGATGAATTTTATGAGATGATGGACGGCTCAGCCATGGGATCACCACTGTCTCCAGCAGTCACAAATTTCTTCATGGAGCACTTTAATGAGCAGGCTCTGCAAACTGTGATAATACTGCCGTTTTGCTTTCTATGATACATTGACGACACCTTCCTGATATGGCCTTGTGATGAAGGTACACTACAGCAGTTCATCGATCATATGAATGGTGTCCATCCCAACTTTAAATTTACTGTCGAGATGGAGAAGCATGGAAAGCTACCATTCTTGGATGTTTTGGTTGGGAAGAAGGCAGGAGACCAGCTTGGTCATTCAGTGTACCGGAAACCAACACACACTGATCGGTACTTGAATGCCAATAGTTCCCACCACCCTGTACACAAAGCTGTCCTGAAGACATTGGTTCATAGAGCCAAGATTATCTCTGACGACAACCACCTACAGTCTGAATTGCAGAACTTAAAATGTGTTTTTGGGGAAAATGGATACAGCAAAAGAGACATCCCAAACACTTTCAAGGGCCGCCTGCGAAGGGCACCTGGTGAATCAATAGAAGAGGCCAAATGGACTGTATTCCTGCCATACCGTGGAGCAACTAGTAGTAAGTTAGGAAGTCTGCTGCATAAACAGGGGCAAAGACCGGTGTTCTGGCCCGCCCCCAAGATACGATATATGTTGCACCCTGTTAAAGACAACATTGCTCTTAGAGTGTCTGGTGTGTGGGGTGTACCCTGCGAATGTGGCAGCATGTATATTGAACAAAATTCACACGATTGTGGAGCATTGTTCTGAGCACAAGTGCCATATAAAACAAAGGGAACTTGACAAGTCGACCATTGCAGAGCATTGCCTAGAAAACGGACATAAAATACGGTTCGAAAATACAAAAGAGTTGGCTCATGCGTCGACATATTGGGACTCCATTATAAAGGAAGTGGCCAAGATTCATTTAAACAACAACAATTTCAACAGAGAACAGTGATACATACACATCAGGGCATGGGGGGGCGGGGGGGGGGGGGGGTGGACATCGAAAGAAAGCAAAGACAGATGGGTGACACCAGAGTGGCAGTATCAAACGTGGCACCTGCGCCTGGCACCACCTGATGTCACCGGTGATGCCACGGGCAATAGCTCTGCTAGCTGCCCGGGCCAACTTACGCATGCATGCGTCACATTGGTTTGATCTGACTGGCTGCAGATGATATCTTGCCTATATAAGTGAGAAACTGTAGCAACCCTGGCAGTCAGTGAGCTGACGACAATGGTGGGGATGATCGAAAGCTCTAGGATTGTATTCGAATTTACGCAGCTGGAAAACCGAGATCGTTTTATTTATTAGTCAAATCTTGTCTTTGCAATCCCTATGGGAATGATATACATGGAGATGTAGTAAAAGTGGTAGGGGTAAAATACACGGAGTGAAAGGCTATTTACAATTTGTACAGAAACTGGATGACATTGCAATTCTATCAGACACATCAAAACACTTGGAAGAGCAGTTGAACTGAATGGACAGTGTCTTGAAAGGGGGACATAAGATGAACATCAAAAAAAGCAAAACAAGAATAATGTAATATAATCAAATTAAAGCAGGTGATGCTAAGGGAATTAAGTTAGGAACCAAGACACTTAAAGTAGTGGATCATTTTTGCTGTTTGGCAGCAACATAACTGATGATGGCTGAAGCAGAGAGGATATATAATGTAGACTGGCAATGGCAAGAAAAGCATTTCTGATGAAGAGAAATCTGTTAACATCGAATATAGATTCAAGCCTTACGAAGTCTTTTCTGAAGTTATTTGTATGGGGTGCAGTCATGTATGGAAGTGAAACTTTTACATCAAACAGTTTAGACAGTAAGAGCATAGAAGCTTTTAGAATGTGGCACTACAGAAGACTGCTGAAGATTGTGAGAGCTGATGACATAACTAATGATGAAGCACTGAATAGATTTGGGAAGACAAGAAATTAGTGGCATAATTTGACCAAAAGAAGAGATTGGTGATAGGACACATTCTGAAACATCAAGGGATCAACAATTTAGTATTTGAGGTAAGTGTGTGTGTGTGTGTGTGTGTGTGTGTGTGTGTGTGTGTGTGTGTGTGCGTGGGGTGGGGGTGGGGGTAAAAAATCATAAAGGGAGACCAAGAGATGAATACAGTAAGCAGATTCAGAAAGATGCAGGTTGCACAGGAGAGTGTAGCATGGAGAGCTGCATCAAACCTGTCTTTTGACTGAAAACAACAAAAACAACAGCAACAGTATGTTACCAGATTCTTCATTTCAAGCTTTTTTTTTTTTAAAAAAAAAAAACTTCCTCTAAGCTTTCAGGGACTAGCTTCCATCTATCTCCAAGCACCTGACAACTCAGTTTTTACAACATCTTCTCGACACTCTTCCATGGACCAAACTAACCTGTGTCCACTGATGTTGGCCTTCTTTTTGTATTATAAGTATCGCCTGTTAGTCCTGCTTTGTACATACTTGAGCAAAATTCTAGGATGTGTCACACATGTGTATTGTAAGTTATCTCCAGTGTAGACTTTGTTATCTTACAATTGCATCTTGGTATTTAACATCAAACTAAAATCAACCCCAGATGTGGCTGGAGACTTCTGGATATATATAAAAATCCCATTCACTAGTGTACATGTTTCCAAGCATACTTTCATCATAGGGGGAGACTATCAATCCCACCATCAATTGAGGTAATTAAAATTCTGGAAGTGTGGGTATGACAAGACAGCCTGCAAAACAATTCTAAATGTGCACTCTCAGAACTAGATACAACAGATAGTTCAAAAGCCCACTCATGATGGAAATATGTTGGGTCTAATGGCAACAGACATGACCCCTTTGAGGAGCCCACTTGTAATCTGGAATCAGTGACCATGAGACTGTAGTGGCAACAATAATTACTGAAGCACGAAGGGAATATAAGCTAAACAGAAAGATCTGTATGGCCAGTGAACTAATGTCTTAGAGAGGAACCTGAAACATTTTGCACTGGACACGAGCAAGCAGAAGAATTGTGGCTTAAGTTTGAAACAAAATTTGACCATGCATTGGATAGATGTGTTCTTTGTAAAGCAGTCTATGGTGGGAAGGAACATCCATGCTGAACTGTCAGTGTAAAGAAAATTGAAAATACTAAAATACTTCTGCATAATATCTGTATAACAAAGCATAGGGTTATAGATAGAGAGATGCTATGTGACACACAGTTGTCAATCAAGGACAATGGAGCTTCTATAGCAGAATATTATTGAAGGGCCTCTCTCAAACCCTGAAGAAATGCTGTTATTGGTGCTGAAGTTAGCCTTCAGATACTTTTGGACAAGACAGGAACAAACTGAGCATGCAAACAAAAAGCAGAAATGCTACACTCAATTTTTGGAATGTTCCTTAACAAATGAAAATCTCTAAGTATTGCCCCAGTTTAATTCTTATACCACTTCAAGGATGAGTGATAAAGACAGCAGTGTCAGTGGTATCAAGATTTTGCTGAAATGAATTGAATGAAGCTTCAGGACTTGACAGAATCCATCTTAGATTCTATACTGAATTTGTGGGTAGAGTTAGCCTATCTTTTAACCATAATTTACCATAGATACCTAAAGCAAAATACTGGCCACTAGATGAATGAAACCGTGGATTACACCTATCCACAAGTAGGGCAGCTGAAGCAATCCACAAAACCCCAGTCCAATGCCTATGACATCAAACTGTTTTAGAATTTGAGAATACTTTCACAGCTCAAAAGGTAATGAGTTATGAGTTTTCTCAGAGAGACAGACCATCTCTGTTCCAACCACCAGGGTCCTAAATAGAATGGTCATACAATGCCAAAATCACACTTTCCTTACATGATGCCCTGGAAACATGGATTAAGGTGGACAGGTAGATGCATTATTTCTTTATTTCCAAAAATCTTTTGATCCAATGTCACACCTGCACTTATTATCAAACTTATGATCATGTGGGTATCAGAAGAAATTTGTGATGGAAATTATGACTGCTTGATAGGAAGAATGCATCATGTTGTTTCGGATGGAATGTCCGCGGCACATGAAGTACCTTCAGGTGTGTCCAAGATAAGAGTGTTGGAACCCTTGCCATTAATGTTTGATGTTACAGATAATGAATAGCTTTCAGAATGTCATGTAAGAAGAGTCAAGTTGTGTTTCATGTGACTGATCATTTTGTAATCCATGCTAGTTAGTGTGGAAGAAGTAATTCTGTTCAAGAAACACCGTTACATCTGAGGTCAGAATATGTTCCAAGATGCTACAACAAATGGATTTCCAGGGTACTGGATGGTAGTTTTGTTGAGCAATTCTCCTTCACTCTTTGTAGATGGGTGTGACGCGTGCTTTCTTCCAACCACAAGGCATGATTTTTTGTTTGGGGTAGCTATGTTATTTGTGGTATAACGGAAAGGGTAATTCAGTGCAAATTTGGTCTCGACTCTCATAGGGATTCCACCTAGCAGGCATTGGAGGTTTGTTCATTTTCACCAATGTCAGCTCTATCTCAACACCACTGACACCACTACCTATGACGCTAATCTTTAAATTGGTGTGACAAACTGGTGCAATACTCCTGGATTTTCCTTTGGAAACTGAATCGAAATGTGTACTTTTAATTTTCAGCCTTCAATTTCAGTTTGTCTTGTCTGTAAGGGTCTAGATACTAAATTTGGTGCACTAACAGCCTTTACACATGAACAGAAATGATTTGGATTTTGCAATAGATTTTTCAATAAGATTTGCTACAGTAACCAAGGGAGGCTTCATATATTGCCTGTTTTATGGGCAGATTTATTGTATTTAGTATCTCCCTCCCTCCCCCCTCCTCCTCCTCCCCCCCCCCCCCCCATTTTACACCTATTTTAGAGTTGTTATTGTTTCTTTAGAGTGACAATATCACGGAGAGTCACTCCCATAGTGAACTGTATTTTACTAGGTAGACATCAAATGGATAGTAAACTGCTCTTCTAAACTGAGCGATAGTTGTTCTACAGGCTCCTCTTCATAGCGAAATGTTTCATGTTTCTTATTGAGATATGTTTCTAATGCCTCTTTATATACTTTGCTTTGCATATAAATCGTCCTGCTTGTTTTATATGACCTTTGTACTTTGGTAACCATCATTGCTCCATCCGTCTAAGGGTGACATACCAGTTCATATGTGGACATCCTAAAGAGAGATCATGTCTGTCACTGTTAGACCAAATGTATATCCACTGTATGTTCCAGGTGGTTCTCAAAAAACACACTTCACAAATGTTTCTCAGGATGTCTCGTCACATTACCTAACTGTAAGGAACACACTTGACTGCTGGGTTATTGAAGTGTCCTCTGGTAAGGACCTGTATGACTGAGAAACTAAGGGAACTTAGAATTTCTCTGAAGTGTTCAGTTACATTTGGAGGTTAGTCTGCTGGTTTATAGATCCAGTTACCAGTAACATCCAGACATCCAATTATTTGGACGAGGATCAAGAGCAATTGGTGCTTGCCTAAATAATCAGACATGCAGCTTCAATTTGTATCTAGTGGTATTGAGTTTCTAGTCTACTACTACAAATACACCACCTTTATTTCCTGTTAGTTTATACTTTTGATATGCATTTCCATTTATCCCAAAAATCTCGCTATTGTTAATTTTGGGTTTTAACCAGCTTTCTGTACCTAATATCGTAGAAGATCCATTGCAATGCAGGAGCCCTTCCAACTGGCAGTTTGCTGCAAATGCTTCAGCAGTTTATCACTAGGATTTTAGTTATCTTGCCTGTGGGACCATTTCTTTCGATCTTAGTTTGGTACTTTGGGGTCTCATAGAGCTATTGTTGTCTGGAATGGATTGAGAGTTGCCAAATCTGAATATGCTTGTGTGTACATCACATGTAGTCATCAGCTACCTGGATAGCAGCCTCTGATGTTTAGTGCACATCTGACCCTTTTAGGGGGACCCTACGGTTCTTTACCATTTAACTCATGTCTAGGAAATGACAGCCTGTTGTTGTGGTCTTCAGTCCTGAGACTGGTTTGATGCAGCTCTCCATGCTACTCTATCCTGTGCAAGCTTCTTCATCTCCCAGTACCTACTGCAACCTACATCCTTCTGAATCTGCTTAGTGTATTGATCTCTTGGTCTCCCTCTACGATTTTTACCCTCCACGCTGCCCTCCAATGCTAAATTTGTGATCCCTTGATGCCTCAAAACATGTCCTACCAACCGATCCCTTCTTCTAGTCAAGTTGTGCCACAAACTTCTCTTCTCCCCAATCCTATTCAATACCTCCTCATTAGTTACGTGATCTACCCACCTTATCTTCAGCATTCTTCTGTAGCACCACATTTCGAAAGCTTCTATTCTCTTCTTGTCCAAACTGGTTATCGTCCATGTTTCACTTCCATACATGGCTACACTCCATACAAATACTTTCAGAAACGACTTCCTGACACTTAAATCTATACTCGATGTTAACAAATTTCTCTTCTTCAGAAACGATTTCCTTGCCATTGCCAGTCTACATTTTATATCCCCTCTAGAGCCTAGCTTATCAAAAAACCTCTGAAGTCTTTCATTGAAGGCTTCCACTCAGAACCAGGGAGGTTGTGATCATTTCTGTGGACAAAGCTGAAGATCGCAAACTTCATTGGAGTTCCAAGAACAAATATTGTCTTCTCCACCTTCTGCGAGTCAGTGGAATGTTTGAAGTATGAGCGTGGGTCCCAGATAACAGGTGTCTTTCGTCCCAATGTACCTCACAATATGCAGTTGGTTGCATCTTTTTTCCTAATGGCTCCTGGAACAGCTTCTTCAGCATGTTGAATGAGGTATTCAATAGGATGTATACATGGACAAGGAAAAAAAATTCCCGGATTTCCTGGTTGAAAATACACTTTCTCCAAGGTGAAAATGCACTTTTTCTGTGTTATGTGACAGTATACGTTTCCTCGGCATTGTAAAACTTGTCAATCCTTTGAATGTTTATGGTTTTATACACCAACATAGAATTTCCTGGCACTTTAGAAAACGAAACTCAGGGGGGGAAAAAACACGTTTTGGAAAAATCCTCGATGTGCAGCAACATAAACGCTGCATATTTCTGTGTTACGAAATATAAATTAAAATTCCACCAAACACCGCATGTTACTTTCCAAAGCATAGAAATCGAGATTGCGACGTGCTTTTGCAAGCCAGTCATAGCTCATGTCACTTGATCTCACCTGCTGATGACAGCATGGGACACGTGATGTAGTCAGCCAATAGCAAGATCATTCTTAAGTAGCATGAACACACAAATAAGAAAAGTTAATGGTTTAAATTAATATACATAGTGTAGCTACAAGAAAAACAAAGCTTTCACATATAATATTGGTCTCTAAGATTAATAAGCTGCAGGAGAAGGTAAGCTTCCACATATAATGTTTATCTTTTTTGCACGTGTTACACTTTTAGATACATCACACAAATGTGCCAGTAAAATTTTTAATAATGACATAAATGTCTGATCTTCTGGGCTCGAAATTCTTCTAGATGATTGTCCTCAACGAGCTGATTTTTAAATGAGAGTCAAACGCTCTGTAATTTAAGAAATTCATCACACATAGTTCATCTTGCATAAAAGGGAATTCACTTTGAAAGTAATGCCATTTGCAATATTTTCCTGTGACCTGTTAGAATTTGGTTCGTTTCAGCAGTTGCCAGAGAGTGCCAGATAACAGGCAACACTGCGCTTGCGCAGCTACGATGACGCAGGAAGCCCGCATGTTCGTACGTGTAAAACATTAAAAGATCTTGCATTATGTCGTAAAAGAAACAAGACATCAGAGGATACTACAAGAGCATTGCAATTTCATGAACCATACTAAAATGCATAATTCAGCTTAAAGTGCACATTCGCATGTCCAGATTCAGATGTAAATTTTCTCGAGTACTAGTACTGTATTATTTCATGTTTGGTTCTTTATTATGGCATAATGCCATATGAGCTAGAAGATGGAAAACGCACATTTGAAATGCAGCGAACAGTTGAAACTAGCCAACAGTGTGAAATTAAACACTTTGTTTAAAATGAATTGACTGCCTTAGTGCAAAAGATTAATAAAAGCTGAATCTCTTTAGCAAACCAACAAAAATAACTTCATTGTCCTGCAAGGTGATTAATGCTCAACTTTCAGAAAGGTGGAAATAAAACCTTAAACCAATAACATATTTTAGCCTTCTGTAATTAAGCAAACGTATTTTAATTCATTTGATACCTCCCGGCCACGGAAATCCATTTAGTTTTCATTTAATGTGAGAGCAATAAATGAAGAGGAAACACCAAACTCACTAAACGTAAACATAGGTCACGTGGAGACTACCCACCTCCCTACTGCATCTCAGACTACTCTGTGCATCTCATCGGAGGCCATTTGTTGTTAGGAAGCATTGCATAGTCTTCCCAAAGCCTTTGACACACTTTACTGTTGGCAAACGCTTGTATGAGCACTGTGTTTTATTGTTGTACATGGCGTATTTATTTCGCAGCTGAAGTTTTATTTTCTTTCTTTTCTCTCATTCATGTTTTGTTGCTGCAGTATTATTCTGCAGAAACAGAATACAGTAATATCCTTTGCTAGAATATTGGTTCTTACCAGTCAAAATCACAAAAATTTAACTGAAAACTAAAACAATGAAAAATTCCTGGAATTCTAAAAAATTCCTGGGTTTTTCCCCATTTTTTCCTGGATGAAAAAATTCCCGGTTTTTTTCCGGATCTCCCGGTGGTCCTGGGTCGTATACACCCTGTTCAAGCAGACACACAAAGAGTGCATTAGGCTGTAAATGACTAACAGTAAAAAGGAATATAATAGAAGATGAATGAGTAACTTTGAAAGGTTGGATGCTTTAATGATCATCACTCACCACTTTTTAGTAGCTATCGATGGCCTGTCAGCATGTGTGGGGCCCACCATGGCCCCCTTCCAGTCTAACTATGAGGTCATCAGTCCCTCCTGCCTGGAACAGGTAAGTCAACAAACCTATGCACCAAAGAATGGCCTAGTATGTTAACCCAATGAAAGAAAACCCCGAAGATCTAGTGAAGGTCAACAAAGCCTAGAGAAAAGAACAAGGAAGAAGAAAAGAGGGGAAAGGAAGAAAGGCAGGCAAGGTTTCCCATCCAGGGAGCAGCCAGAACATGGAATAGGGGACATACACCTGCAACTTACCAAAGGAACTCCACCCAACAATGCCCAAAAAGGACTAGCGACATGGACAGGGCGACACAACCACAGGAAAACAGAAGAAGAACACCAAATAAAACTGATCTCTGAAAAGGGAGAAGAAGAGCAAAAGAACACGCAGGGCAAGGTATTGGATGGACTACCAAGCCCAACCAGTCACTGCCTGTTCAGGGCAGAGTGGGCAACAGGACCTCCTGCCAATCCCTCCATGTGCCAACAAGACTGAGGCATGCTCCCTTAGAGAGAGCAATAAAAACCCCCTTCATGAACAAACCATAAAACCAGGTCAGCCACAGAGGCACCACCACCACCACCACCACCACCACCACCACCGGTACTGAGTCAAGAAGATTAACCATCTGCCACAGGGTGGCTCTGTTAGGAGAGTCCAGCAAATGTGGACCACTGTCAAATGGGCACCACAATGACAGTGGGATGGATCCTCACGATGGAAGAGGTGACCATGAGTCAGCCAAGAATGGTCGATGTGGAGCCATCAAAGGATGAGTGAGTCGTTGCGAGAGACCACGTGGAGGACCTCCACAAATTCATCATCTTCTTTATCACCTGTAGTTTGTTTATCAAAGTCAGATTATGCCAATTCACATTACAGATCCTTAGATCTTCGCGGTGTAATACCGACTGAAGGTCTAGTTCCCAAATAGCAATCTCAAGAGATGGCTTACTGGTAGACAATTTTGCCAGCCTGCAAGTGAGTTCATTCCCTGGGATCCCAATATGACCTGGGGTCCAGACAAAAACCATCAAGAGCCCACACTGTTTGACAGCAAAAACGGAGTCCTGTATAGTCAGGACCAGGGGATGGCAAGGGTAACAATAATCAAGAGCTTGTAAACTGCTCAAAGAATCACAGATGAGGAAGGACTCATCGGTACAGGAAGGTATATGCTCAGGAGCATGAGAGATGGCTATCAGCTCCACAGTGAAAACACTGCAGCCACCCAGCAAGCAGCAGAGTTCATTACATCCTGCACAAAAATAAGCAAAGCAATCGAGCTTCCAGTATGGACTACTTCTGAAAACATGTAATGTGCTGACTATTGAAAAGAATTTGCACCAGAGGGTCTCAAGCTGAGCCAAGTCTTTCAGGCCTCATGATAGGAGAAGACAGAGTTGTGGATGGGGGATGCACAACAAAAGTGTACGGGAGTGGGCCCAGAGAAGAAATGGTACAGGGGAAAGCAGGGGTTATGGAAAGTGGGACCAGATGCAGATGGCAATCACAACCCCAGACTTGAGTTGCCGTTGCAGGAGATGGGTGTTTCTACACTCCTGGAAATTGAAAAAAGAACACATTGACACCGGTGTGTCAGACCCACCATACTTGCTCCGGACACTGCGAGAGGGCTGTACAAGCAATGATCACACGCACGGCACAGCGGACACACCAGGAACCGCGGTGTTGGCCGTCGAATGGCGCTAGCTGCGCAGCATTTGTGCACCGCCGCCGTCAGTGTCAGCCAGTTTGCCGTGGCATACGGAGCTCCATCGCAGTCTTTAACACTGGTAGCATGCCGCGACAGCGTGGACGTGAACCGTATGTGCAGTTGACGGACTCTGAGCGAGGGCGTATAGTGGGCATGCGGGAGGCCGGGTGGACGCACCGCCGAATTGCTCAACACGTGGGGCGTGAGGTCTCCACAGTACATCGATGTTGTCGCCAGTGGTCGGCGGAAGGTGTACGTGCCCGTCGACCTGGCACCGGACCGCAGCGACGCACGGATGCACGCCAAGACCGTAGGATCCTACGCAGTGCCGTAGGGGACCGCACCCCCACTTCCCAGCAAATTAGGGACACTGTTGCTCCTGGGGTATCGGCGAGGACCATTCGCAACCGTCTCCATGAAGCTGGGCTACTGTCCCGCACACCGTTAGGCCGTCTTCCGCTCACGCCCCAACATCGTGCAGCCCGCCTCCAGTGGTGTCGCGACAGGCGTGAATGGAGGGACGAATGGAGACGTGTCGTCTTCAGCGATGAGAGTCGCTTCTGCCTTGGTGCCAATGATGGTCGTATGCGTGTTTGGCGCCGTGCAGGTGAGCGCCACAATCAGGACTGCATACGACCGAGGCACACAGGGCCAACACCCGGCATCATGGTGTGGGGAGCGATCTCCTACACTGGCCGTACACCACTGGTGATCGTCGAGGGGACACTGAATAGTGCACGGTACATCCAAACCGTCATCGAACCCATCGTTCTACCATTCCTAGACCGGCAAGGGAACCTGCTGTTCCAACAGGACAATGCACGTCCGCATGTATCCCGTGCCACCCAACATGCTCTAGAAGGTGTAAGTCAACTACCCTGGTCAGCAAGATCTCCGGATCTGTCCCCCATTGATCATGTTTGGGACTGGATGAAGCGTCGTCTCACGCGGTCTGCACGTCCAGCACGAACGCTGGTCCAACTGAGGCGCCAGGTGGAAATGGCATGGCAAGCCGTTCCACAGGACTACATCCAGCATCTCTACAATCATCTCCATGGGAGAATAGCAGCCTGCATTGCTGCGAAAGGTGGATATACACTGTACTAGTGCCGACATTGTGCATGCTCTGTTGCCTGTGTCTATGTGCCTGTGGTTCTGTCAGTGTGATCTTGTGATGTATCTGACCCCAGGAATGTGTCAATAAAGTTTCCCCTTCCTGGGACAATGAATTCACGGTGTTCTTATTTCAATTTCCAGGAGTGTATTTTGAAAAATGAGACCATAGTGTAGGTGTTCCAGGGAACACACAAGCAATGAACTACTGTTGGTGCAGAACTTGTAGTGATGGAACCCCTGCCTCCACTAGGAGGCTGATCATGAGGCTAGTCCAAAAGGCACCTGTTGCCAGCCATACCCCACAATTCTATACTGGTACCAGCTTCTGTAATGCTGAAGGTGAGGCTGAGCCATATGCGAGACTCCTGCATCTAGACAAGACTGGACCAATGCTTTGTAGAGCTGTAGCTGAGTATAGTGGTTTTGCACTCCACTTGGTCCTGCTGAGGCATTGAAGAGCATTGAGGTGCAACCCATGTTCACTTAGATGGCAATGATCGGGAAGTCATGTCAACTGGGCCTCAAAGATCAGTACCAAAAAAATTATGAGAGTTGACCACATTGAGAAAACAGCCACCAAGGTACAGATCCTGATGGTGATGGACTGTACAGTGGTGACAAATGGACAATGCAGGTTTTGGCAGCTAAAAATGGAAACAATGATTGGAAGCCCAAGATTATGCTCACTGTATTGCTCCATGCAGTCTGCTTTCAGCAATGCCCATTGTGGACAAATGGAAATAAATGCACAAAATCAGCATAAAAGGAAGGGGGCCATGGTGGGCCCCACACATGCTGACAGGCCATTGATAGCTACTAAAAAGGGGTGAGTGATGGATGCCATTTGTAACACTGGAGGTCATGACAACCGTCTCTAACAGCCACAACAATTCTGGGTGTCTACCAAGGGACAGTCTTCCATCAGGAAGAAACCAAGGTAGAAGTAATCACCAAAGCAGCTGCTGAGAGGATGGCACCTGTCAAACTGAGCACCTAAGATGGCAGCTGAGCAAAAGGCATCCCAATCTGCATTAGGAAAGACCCATCTAGGGTGGCAACCAGGTAAGTAATGCTGGAGAAAAGATAAGACAACTGGAAAATGATCACTGTCGCACAAATCATCATGAACTCCCCATGGAATGGATGGAAGAAATCTGGAGCTACAGACAGAAAGATGAACAGCCGAAAAAGTGCCATGTACCACACAGAAGTGCGTAGGTGCTCCGGTGTTGAGGAGGCACACAGACAGCCCTGCCAGCAGGTCTTCAACAATCTGGGCAGTGGTTGCTGTGTTGTCCCACAGAGGGTTATGGGCATTGGTAGGAAGAAAGGGGGAGGAAGCTGTTTAAAGGTTGCATGAAGAGCAGGAAGCATAGCAGGCTAGTCTGGGTGGAGGGGAGGGAGGGGGGGGGGGTGTGTGGAGAGATCAAGTTGGCATATAGTTAATCACAGAGTCTAAACGGATCCAAACAGCCACCACTTCCAGTGAAGTATGAATAGGAATCCAAGAACTAACAATGTTCATTTGGACCAATGTACAGACACCACCGGATGCTTACAAAGGGCCAGTTCAATTCCGGCAGAAGGCTTGGAAACCATCAAGAGTTGTCAAATGAGCCCCATCCCTGGTGGGTGACAGAAGAAGGTTTCTTCTCCAGCCAAGGGGAAGGAGTGGTACCACCAGAAAGCAGGAAAGGGAAGGAGGGCAGGACAGAGGAAGAGGAAAGGGCACATCAGAAGCGAAGATTGACATTAAGGATACTGGATGGAGATGATCAGATGTCTGTCAGGCCTCAGAGTAGGATAGACAGTAGAGAGTTTTCAGTGCCTGAATCTTCCTTTCCTTTTTGTAGATTGGGCAGTCCAGTGAGTGAAGGGAATGTTTGCTGGAACAGTTCACGCACTTTGACAGCAGGATGCAAGAACTCCCCACATGGGGAGGGCAGCTGCAGTCACCACAAATAAGATTTGCCTCACATCGTGAAGATACGTGATCAAAATAGATACACCGGAAACAGCACATTGGTGGTGGGATATAGGGATTCGTGTCTCAAGGAAGATAATGCCCTGGGTCACAACTAAGGACTGGTGAGAAGTGATGCTCGCTGGGATGGAGCCTAACTGCTCACAAGCAGAATGAGAAGCCAGTTGACAGACCAAAAAAAGTTTTAATCAGTAGGGAATCAGATTGCATCTTACTACATCAGTCAACTTCAATTTCACCAAACTTACTTATATATGATTTACTAAAAAGAGCAGTCAGGTATAAACAGAAGTCTCATCATCTGTCCTGGAACAAACCAAGTAATGGTTGAAGGGTTTCATCCCGAGCAGGCAGGCCTTGGCGTCCTTCCATGGGGTGGCCAGAGAGGGGAAGGCTGAGGAAGCAAAAGCAGGCGGAAAGAGGGAACTGAAGACATGACCACACAAGAATGATAAGAGGTATGGAGCACACACGAGATGCAGAACATCTATCCTGGTACCAGATACTCCACAATCAGGGGCTCATCCCATGGGCACCACCCAGCTGTGACAAGGGTTGCCTGGCACAGTGGCCATTGCCGGAAGTTCTGATGCCCCAAAAAACTGAACAACCACTCCACTACTATGCACAGTGTTGACAGCTCAGGTACCAGAAGTGTGATCCCTGTGCTATCAGGGGGCTCAGCCAGATATGTACAATGTACAAAACAGCCCCACCACACAGAATGGATACAAGAGGAAAGGGTTGGATTACTAAGGAAATCAGAACTTCTTGCCAGAAAAAAAGGGAGCTCCACATAATGTACAAAGAAAATAATGCCACTGAGGAAATGCATACTCACTACAAAACATACACTAAAATCTTACAAAAGGTCATTAAACAGACAAAAAGAATGTACAATGATTACTACATAAATAATTCTACAAATAAAGTGAAAGCTATGTGGGACATCATTAAAAAAGAAACTGGCAAAAATAAGAGAACCGAGGACAACATTGTCTTGATACACAACAATAAAAAGATTTTCCAGCCTACAGAAACAGCAAACATATTCAACAAATACTTCACTGGGATAGCTGATAATTTAATAAAAACTAATTTTAGTTCAACTTAGCATCAAGTGGTAAACAAGTGCAACAGTAATAAATTTTCAATGTTTGTGGACCAAGTAAGCAGGGAGGAGACATTGAAGGCTGTCAGAGAACTAAAGACAACATACTCAGCAGGAACTTATGGTATACCGAACAGAATCCTTAAACTCTGTATACAAAATATAATTGACCCCCCTTACTCACTTTATGCAACTGTTCCCTAGAGTCAGGCATCTTTCCAGATCAACTAAAAACATCAAAAGTCATCCCTATTTTCAAAGCTGGTGACAAAGATGAAGTAATGAACTATCGTCCCATTACATTAACATCCTGTTTCTCAAAAGTAATAGAAAAAATTGTGTAGTAAGTTGTTAAAGTTTATAAACAAAAATAGCTATGAATGCATATCTACTGTATTAAAAACAATAGATGAAAAACAACAAACAACAGGCATATTTTTGGACCTAACCAAAGCCTTTGATATGGTAAACCACAAAACCCTATTGAAGAAGCTAGAGCACTATGGAATTAGGGGGTTGGAAAATGATTGGATTCGTTCATTTCTCAGCGACCGTAAACAAAAAGTATCCATCAGACATATAGATGATAAAGCACGAATAATCACAGAATATGTATCATCAGAAAGCCCAATCACTTACGGGGTACCACAAGGGTCGGTAATGGGACCCCTACTTTTCTTGTTATATATCAATGATTTGGATATACATATTGATTCCCACAAAGTAGTACTGTTTGCTGATGACACAAAAAAAATGAAGATATACAAGAAGACGTAAACACAGTTACAAAACATCAAAGTAACTGGACAGCAGAAAATCAGTTGATAATAAACTACAACAAAACAGTAGCCTTAAATTTCCATAACCACCAAAACACCACATTGATATATCCAGAAATAAAAATCAATCAACACCCTATTGCAAATGATGAGGTTACAAAATTTCTCGGCATCTGGATACAAAGAGACTTAAAATGGGACAAACACATAAAACAAATTAATGCCAAGCTGAGCACGGGCTGTTATATTCTTAGAGTTCTGAAACAATGCATAAATGAACAGGCAATATTGTGTGCCTATTATGCATTCTTCAATGCCCATCTCAAGTATGGACTCATATTCTGGGGAAATTCCCCAGCAGCTCAAGGGACATTCAGAATACAAAGAAGAGCCATTAGGATTATGACAGGGAGTGGTGCTCGACAGTCCTGCAAACCAATATTTAAAGCACTGAATATACTACCTCTACCGTGTATGTTTATTGTTGACACACTAATGTATGTAAAAAAGTATATGATTGGAAATGATGATAATACTTTAAAAACAAAGATATACATGATTATAATACTCGAATAAAATATAACTTGCATGTACCCCCAGCCAATACCAGTATGTATCAGAAAGGTACATGCTATCTGGGTATTAAACTCTATTATAGACTATCAAATAGTATAAAATGCTTGCAAAATATTAGTGCTTTTGAAAGATCTGTCAGAGAATATCTACAGTACCACTGTTTCTACTCAGTAAAGGAATACTTGGACCAGAATAACTGTTAAGAACTAAAGCTACTGTAATTTTTAACATTGTATCATTGTAAGAACTACAACTATTGAAATTGGTAGCATGTTGAAAAATGATTATTTAAATATGTATCATTTTGCACTTAGTAGTAAGTCCAATATCATCCTGTACACTGTACTACATATGATCAAAGGACTCAATAAATAAAAAAATAAAACATGCTGGTGACCTTGCAGGGGGAGGAGGGGGGGGCAATGCTAGGACAGGGAAGGAGGGGAGGGGGTGAGAGAAAAACCATGCCAAAGACACTAGGCTCACACTACAGAAACAGTTTAGAAAGGCAGGTTATATGCCAAGGTGGACCATAAAAAGGGTAGGGGGAGAGTGGAAACATGAGACAGAAGTGAAGGAGAATAGCAAAACCGAGGGAATAGCTGGGTAACCATGTAGGGGAAGTGTGAAATGGCAAATCAGAGGTGAGAAATGCAAGGCTGTAGATGCATGCAAGACTATGGGAAAGATCCTCTCAGGAGCTCAAATGGCAAGCCAGTACTAAGCACAGGAGGAATAACTGAAAAGTGGAATGAATATAAACAATGTTACAGAAAGGTAAGAGGAAGCAGATGATGATGATGATGATGACGACGACATGGGAAATACTACAAGAAGAATCTGACAGGACACTGATTACAGTAAATCTCAGTGAGGTCCAAGCAGTAGACAACAATCTGTCAGTATTATTGACATCCTTGGGAGAGCCAACCATGACAAGACTATTTCACCAGGTGCCTAAAGTATATGAGACAAGCAAAATGCTTACAGTTTTGAGAAGAATGTAATAACTTCAGATTCCAAAAAGAAAGATGCTGACAACATGTGAATACTATTGATCAAGCAATTTATGAAATGGTTGTTGCAAAACTCTGACACAGATTATTTACAGAAGAATAGAAAAAACTGATTAAGGCTCAACTTGGAAAAAATTAGTTTGATTGCTGGAAAAATGTCAGCTGGGAATTAATCAAAGACAAATATCATTTAGGCAGGGGGGTTGGAATTTTGTGTTAAGAAAAGTGTGACAAGGAAAAATTGTACAAGACCATTAACCGGGGCAAAGGAATGAAAGGGGAGGCCACATGACAGACTTTTGCACAGAGCGTAATCTGATTAGTAATAAAAACTTCCTTTAAGAATCATGGAAGATGACTGCATAGTCTGAAGACATCTGGAGACACTGGAGACACTGGAAGATTCCAAATACACTCCTGGAAATGGAAAAAAGAACACATTGACACCGGTGTGTCAGACCCACCATACTTGCTCCGGACACTGCGAGAGGGCTGTACAAGCAATGATCACACGCACGGCGCAGCGGACACACCAGGAACCGCGGTGTTGGCCGTCGAATGGCGCTAGCTGCGCAGCATTTGTGCACCGCCGCCGTCAGTGTCAGCCAGTTTGCCGTGGCATACGGAGCTCCATCGCAGTCTTTAACACTGGTAGCATGCCGCGACAGCGTGGACGTGAACCGTATGTGCAGTTGACGGACTTTGAGCGAGGGGCGTATAGTGGGCATGCGGGAGGCCGGGTGGACGTACCGCCGAATTGCTCAACACGTGGGGCGTGAGGTCTCCACAGTACATCTATGTTGTCGCCAGTGGTCGGCGGAAGGTGCACGTGCCCGTCGACCTGGGACCGGACCGCAGCGACGCACGGATGCACGCCAAGACCGTAGGATCCTACGCAGTGCCGTAGGGGACCGCACCGCCACCTTCCCAGCAAATTAGGGACACTGTTGCTCCTGGGGGTATCGGCGAGGACCATTCGCAATCGTCTCCATGAAGCTGGGCTACGGTCCCGCACACCGTTAGGCCGTCTTCCGCTCACGCCCCAACATCGTGCAGCCCGCCTCCAGTGGTGTCGCGACAGGCGTGAATGGAGGGACGAATGGAGACGTGTCGTCTTCAGCGATGAGAGTCGCTTCTGCCTTGGTGCCAATGATGGTCGTATGCGTGTTTGGCGCCGTGCAGGTGAGCGCCACAATCAGGACTGCATACGACCGAGGCACACAGGGCCAACACCCCGGCATCATGGTGTGGGGAGCGATCTCCTACACTGGCCGTACACCACTGGTGATCGTCGAGGGGACACTGAATAGTGCACGGTACATCCAAACCGTCATCGAACCCATCGTTCTACCATTCCTAGACCGGCAAGGGAACTTGCTGTTCCAACAGGACAATGCACGTCCGCATGTATCCCCGTGCCACCCAACGTGCTCTAGAAGGTGTAAGTCAACTACCCTGGCCAGCAAGATCTCCGGATCTGTCCCCCATTGAGCATGTTTGGGACTGGATGAAGCGTCGTCTCACGCGGTCTGCACGTCCAGCACGAACGCTGGTCCAACTGAGGCGCCAGGTGGAAATGGCATGGTAAGCCGTTCCACAGGACTACATCCAGCATCTCTACGATCGTCTCCATGGGAGAATAGCAGCCTGCATTGCTGCGAAAGGTTGATATACACTGTACTAGTGCTGACATTGTGCATGCTCTGTTGCCTGTGTCTATGTGCCTGTGGTTCTGTCAGTGTGATCATGTGATGTATCTGACCCCAGGAGTGTGTCAATAAAGTTTCCCCTTCCTGGGACAATGAATTCACGGTGTTCTTATTTCAATTTCCAGGAGTGTAGATTAAATAAAGGTGAGAGATTTAGAAACAAGATTTTAAATGAAAAATAATTTCCAGGAGCAGTTAGTTGTAGGCTGAGCATAACTGATTAGTTTTGGAAGGCAGATGAAAGCTGAAAAATTTGCATAAAGGTAGGTAATTTAAGCAAACTGACCAGAGTAAGCAGAAAGAACCTGGGATTGTTGAGAGTTTCAAAAAGTGTACCAGACAAAAACTAACAAACAGAAGAAAGAAGATAATTAAGATAGCTTAGAGAGGTGGAACAGTGAAGACAGGAATGCAACAATTAGGCAAAAAGATAATTCCCAGTAGATATTCTGGGATAAAACGGGAGTTAATAAATTTCTACTCACTATATAGTCTAAGAATATCGCCCCCCTCCCCCCCCCCCCCCCCCCCTCTCTCTCTCTCTCTCTCTCTCTCTCTCTCTCTCTCTCTCTCTCTCTCTCTCTCTCTCTCTCTCTCTCTCTCTAGCTCTACCCTCCAATCTTCTCCTTGTGCAGACACTGAGTTACCTGCTGAAAGAGCTGCCTCATGCTATCCCACTAGCCCCTCCTTGCCTTGTGTATCCTCCCTTACCTCTGTCCCAACCTCCATCTGTTTACAGAACTGTTCTAAAAAAATCAATAATCAGTTTCATCAAGAGCTCGTAAGCTAGTGTGAATATTGTTTTCTGTTACACGTGTGTATGCACCACACAAGACTCCACTATAGGTGAGTTATTGCCTTTCCCTTATTTCACATGTTTTATGAATATTTTGGGAAAGAAGTTTCTCATCTACTGTATATTCGTGGGAAACTTCTTCCTATTTTTCAGCTTTTGGCATGTGCAGAGTTGTTTTGAGGCCCAATCAACACCAGCCACTCCAAGCTGAAAAGGGTGGCAGCTGCTCCAAAACTAAGAATTCTATACAGGATATGCAGTGCACATCTGAATTAGAAGTGATAACTGACATGAATGAAAGTGTATGATGGAAAAAGGGAGAGCAGAGGGTGCCAAATGCTAGGTTTTTTAGGATAGAGAAATCCCTCCATAGGCCTGGTAAGACTTTTTCTGCTTCCAGACAGGGTAACATTCATCATAGCAGTTCAGAGAAAGAAAATAATACATTATTATTCATCTACAGAGTGTCTATGGACTGGTCCCAGTAATAACAGAATTCTAAATTCTAGTTGGAATGTATGTCAAAAAAACAGTTGAACGCCAGTGGTGGAGTTTTTTTTTTATAGCTTTAAAGGATATGTAAGATGCAACGATGTTAGCACAGGCTGTGAATATGAATTTGCATGAAGCTTAGTGTTAAAGGTAAACCAAACATGGTCATCAAATTCTGTTCTAGAGAGTCTGTGCAGGAGTGAACATTTGAGCAAAACTTGGAGACTACTTCATGTAAATTTCCTGGTCATGTTATACTATTAGCTGGATATTTCAACTTGTCAGTTATAGACTGTAATACTCAAGTGATTAAGGTGCATTGTGGAGACATGAAAGCATTTGAAATTGTACTAAATGCCTTATCCAAAAATTGCATTGAGCAATTAATTATTGAACTGATTTGTGAAATAGTCATATTGGATCTCCTGAAGACAGATCTGAACTTTTCAACTCAGAGTAGAACAGGGAATCAGTGGTTACAAGGCCACTGCAGCATCACTGAAAACTGTTGTAAATAGGAGTACAAAGAAAGGTAGGAAAATCTTTCTGTTTAGCAAGAGCAACAAGAAACATTTCATATTACCTACGTGGCCAGCGTGAAAACTTCATCTCCAGCACTAACAATATTCAGTGTCAATAGACAAAGTACGAGAGCATTGTAATACACTTCGGACAGGTATGTGCCAAACAAGTTGTGAGGGACAGAAAAGGCACACACCATGATTTGACAGCTATGTTAGAAAAATGCTATGAAAGCAAAGAGACCTTCACTTTAAAGCCTTGTAGACAAATGAAAATTACTTACAGTCAAAATTAGAATAAAGAGATCTGTGTGTGATGCGTTTGACATATTCAAAAGCAAACTTCTGTCTTCCAACTTGACAGCAAAACCTAAGAAGTTTTGCTCTTTGTTAAATCAGTAAATTGATAGAGGCCATCTGACCAGACACATTGATTTGTACGGGCATTGAAACAGAGTACCGTGCAACACACAAAATGCTGAAATACTAGCAGTCTTTTTGAAAACTATTTCACAGAGCAGGTCCCTAGTGTAGTGCCTCCTTTAAACTGTTGCACCAAGGTCAAAATGGCCGATATCGAAGAAAACCAACTGAAATTGCTGAATGGAGGAAGGGCATGGGACCTGATGGGATACCAATATTATACTAAATTCAACATTCAAAAAACCTGGCCTCTTCTAGCAGCAGCATACCAGAGGACTGAAGTGTTCTGATGATTGGAGAAAAGCACAGGTCATTTGTCTTTTCAAGAACAGTCATCAAACAGATGCATAAAACTATAGGCTTGTATATCTGACGCAGGTCTGTTGTAGAATTTTGGAACATGTTTTATGCTCATGTATTATGACATTTCTGAAGACCAAAAATCTTCTGTGTAGGAACCAACAGGGGTTTTGAAAACAACGATCTTGCAAAAACCCAGTTCACTACTTTCATCCGGAAGACCCAGGTGGCAGTAGCTACAGGTGCCCATGTAGATCCCACGTTCCTTGATTTCTGTAAGAAATTTGATGCAGTTCTGCACTGCAACCTATTGAACAAAAATGAGTATCCAGACTATCAGACAAATTGTGTGATTGATGCTGTAATTATGACCTTAGAGATTTTCCAAAGGTTTGACCTCACTAACAACTTTTATGTTTTTAGGAAGTTATGAAGTTCAACTCCCATGTAGGAAGTACATTTTTGGCATGAAGATGTGTTGTTTTGGGTTAAGCAAAAATGTTTTGTCTGGCCAAGTGACCTTGTGTATCACAGCTTTTTTGCAGTCTGCAGTCCTTGCCTATTACATTTATTTGGAAAAATATAACAGCTTCATAATATACACACAATTACATGTCTATTTATTTTTCAACATATATAAATGACATAGTAGACAATGTCTTAAATTCTGGGTGGGCTTTTTGCAGCTGATTCTGTTGTATACAGAGGAGTCTCAATGCTAGAATATTGTACTGGAACACAGGAAGACCTGCAGAGAGAGGCAACTGATCCTCAATATAAACATATCTAATGCATCATGTTTAGACAGGATGACTATTATATCATTACACAATTGCAGAAAAACCAATGGAAACAGTTATTTCCATAAACTATCTAGGGGTGTGTGTATAGAGCAATTTTAAATGAAATTATCATATAAAACTAATCACAGGAAAGGCAGATGACTGACGGATTCATTGGAAGAATTCTCAGGAAATGTATTCCAACGAAGGAAGGAGCTTACAAAACCCTGACCCCACCAACACTTTAATATTGCTCATCTGTATGGGATAAGTACCAGATACGATTGATAGGAGAAAGAGAGATGAACCAAAGAGCAGTGTGTTTCATTATAGACTCATGTAGTAAGCACTGAAGTGTCACAGAGATTATCAACCAACTCCAGTGGCAGACATTGCAAGAGAGGCGTGCTGTGGTTTTTTGGTCTGGCCCTTTGTCAATCATTGCCTTTTTTCTCCCAGTAAATATACATAAATGAAATATGAGGGCTGTGAGTATTGTCAAATAGTGACTTTCTAATAAAAAAATATATATATTGTCAAAATGCTCATTACATCTCTGCATGTGATTAAGCCCTTGCTGAAGTTTGGTGTACTGTACAGTTCCACTCTAATTGTGCATCCAGCAAATTTCCTACATTCCAATAAGTTGGTAGGACAAAGACAGTCATTTTAGAGAGTAGTGTCATGTTGCACAGACACTTTACTGATATTGATATTCCCTCACACTTTCCACTTCCTCCTAAGTGTAAAAGGAATAACCTATTTTCAAATGTTCCTTCTTCCATTTAATCATAGCAAATGCTCTAAAAAATATTATACATATCAAGACATTCACATTTCTTGTGTTGTTTCCAGGAGGGTATGGTTACTGCCAAGTCTCTCATTCATATCATTGTGAGGAATTTTATTTGATTTAGTAAGCTTCTCAGATATCTGTTTAGACACAGCCCTAAATATCTAATGAAAGTGTTTATGACAGGTGCCCAGAGGTTGCCCACTGATGACAGCTACCTTTCCAACCATCCACCCCATCAGTACCCAACTCAACTTGAAAACGAAACTTTAAATATAAGATTGAAGCATCCCTGTGATTTGGACTATGTTACACTAACACAACTCGCAGTGGTTGTTGAACAGTGTCTACTGTTTAAGTACTGCTACCCAGTCCACAACTCCTACACACTGGGTGTGCCATCCCATATTATTCTTTGACTGGATGAGTTTCCTGTGGCATTTATCATTTAGGATGATCCATGAGGCAAGGATAACGCTTTTTAGAATGCTATGAGCAGTGTTAACACCTTATCTCTGCTAGTTCCTTCCTCCACTTTCAAATGGCCCCTATCATGTTCTAACCATTTAATAACTTAGATAGAATCTAACAATGGACAATCCAGGATGGAATTTAACAATATAATGTAAAAAGGGTAGTTGCTACTCACCATATGGCAGAATGTCCTATCATAGAAGGTAAAAAAAACTTGGGGGCTTTTGGTCAACAAGGCCTTTGTCAAAAGTACACAAAACACAAAAAAAAACACACGCACACGCGCGCGCGCACACACACACACACACACACACACACACACACACACACACACACACACACACACACAACTGACATACACATGGCCACAGTCTCTGGCAGCTAGAGCCAGACTGCTGGCTCTAGCTCTCGTGTGTGTGTGTGTGTGTGTGTGTGTGTGTGTGTGTGTGTGTGTGTGTGTTTTTCTACTTTTCACAAAGGCTTTGTTGGCCGAAAGCTAACTTTCTGACAGTCTTTGTTGTGATTCAGCATATGGTGAGTAGCAACTCTCCTTTTCATTACATTGTTACAGTAACTTAGACAATTATTTTCACAAAGTAAAGAATATTGAATTACAAAATGGTATCATTCTTTTGCCCCAAATTCTTAAATATGTTGAAGGTTTAGCCTGGCTCAGTTTAGTATGTGTGCAATTCATGAAATTAGCAGCTCTGCTGCATAATGCCCAAGTATTTGTATCAACTGTCAGTTATGTCTGTTTTCCTTGGAAATTAAAAATAGAATTGTGTTAGGATAATATAACAAAATTTATGAAAGAGTGCTCTTGTTGGGTTTAAGTTATCTGTGTTTGAACTGGTTTGATATATACTCCATCTATTTCTGTCTTGTGCTGATCTTTTCATCCCTATCTAACTATTACATACAACATTGTCTGTATTCTGTTTTGTGTAATCTCACCTAGCAGCTTCTCCTATTTTTCCCTCTATTGCTCCTTCAAGCACCAAGTTAACTATTTCTGGATGTTGTAGCAGATGTCTCCCTAACCCCCAATCCTTTTGGTAATGGCCTTCCATGTACTACTTCTGCCATCTATTCTTTTTATAATTTTGCTGTTTTCATACTTCATCTGTCCACATTCTTTAATAGCACCTCATTTCAAATGCTTGCAGGTTGTTCTTTCGAGTTCTCAATGCTGTGCTCCCGATGGACATTTCCAGAAACATTTTCCTCATTTTTGTATCTATGCCTGACACCAGCAGAAATCTTTTTAATGAAGAAAACGTTCTTTACCTGTGCCAATTGTCATCTGACGTCTTCCTTGCTTCAATCACCCTGTGTTATCTTGCTTCCTAAACAGAATTATTGTAACCCTTGCACCATTGTGTCATTCTCAGTTTTGATGCTAATTGTGTTATTGTCTTTCTACTACTCTTCACCACCTTGCTCTTTGTTTTGATTCTCATTAAGTCATATTCTACATACAGTAAGTATGCTGACCTTTCCTGTTTACAATTATCTTAAGCCCGCCTCCCATCCAGCCAAAGAGCATTGTCATTTGTGAACCTCTGATTTCACATCTGTTCCACTTGCATTTTTGTCCCTGTTCCAAATATTCTCTTTCAGTTCTTTCATTGCTTCTTCTATGTAAGAGCTGAACAACAGTGGTGTTAAGTTACAGTCCTATCTTACACTCTTCTGAACAAGAGTTAATGTTTCTTGACACTTCACTTTTATACTTCAGCCTGGACTTTGTAGAGGTTTTAAATTCCACCACCACTGGTCCAAAACTTATAGGGAGGTATCCTGATTTACTCTGCCTTCCATTACTCAGCAAAATGGCAGAGCTATCTTACACATCTGGTCACTTTTGCTATTCTGAAACCAAACTGACCTTCACCAGTATCTCTTCAGTTTTTTACTGTGTATTATTCCAGTCAGCAATTTAGAAGTGTAACATGGCATACCATTTGTCTGATACTGTTTACATATATGTGCACCTTCTGTCTTTGGTAATCTGCCAGTACTTTTCTGGAAGTGTTGCAGAATCATTTGTTACACACATTTTTGTCACCAACTTAAATTATGACTCAGCTTCTACACTTTCCACAGATTTCTGAAGGTACTTTATGAACTCTTGCCAACTTTCTTGATCTTCTATTATTTAGTGGTGTGTCAAATTCTGACTGCCTTACTGAGTCACATATTTCTTCCACTTCTACTTTCTTTTCCCACCAGTATTTGGAACAAATCCTCTACATTTTACAGGCCTTTGATATACTACTACCAGCTGTCTCACTTTGTTCACATTTAATAGAAGTTTGCCTTCCACACCTTATAGCTTTTCATCTTTACAGTTTACTTCTCTGAAGTTGTCTCCCATTTCTGTAGGCCACACTGAATTTTCTTATAACTATATTTATAAATAATAAAAAATCTCATTTGTTCTGATTTAATGTCATTTTACTTCCTGTTGATTTCTTTTCTAACCAGCTAAACTAAGTTTTTTTTAAACATTTTACTTGTGTAAACCCATCAACGGAACATTTTCCAGTGGGCTGAAACGTTGAAGTTAATCTATTGCACGAGAAAGGAATAAGAATAACAAACTTTTGGTTAATTTCAATTTTGCAGAATTCTCAAAAATCTTTGGTAATTTAATATATAGGAAGCTTCATAACTGCCTACTTATAAGTAACATCGCTTAAGTCAGTTTGTATTTCTGATGGACAGTTGTATTAGGAAGACAGACGAAACAATGGAGCTTAGCAAGAAACAGCCCTGTATTAATCTACCAGGCTTCATCTGAATGGGAACTAATTGCATGTAGTGTCCCGTAAAGTTCCCTCTTAGGACCTTTACTTTTTCTTGCGTATAACAGTGACCTTTCAGCAAAAATGGTAATAGAGGCTAAGTTCATTTGCTTTGCACATCCAATGATTATTGCAATGAAAGGCAAATCAAATTTAGTTATAGAAAGGACTGTTAATAAAAAATTTATGGAAATTAATAAATGGTTTTAACCTATTCACTGTCAGTAACCTTAGAAAAATTTCTATATTCAGTTGAAAACCTTCAAGAGGTTTCTGCCAAATGTATGTACAAAATGTGAGGACATGCTGATAGATGAAGTAGAGAGGTTTTAATTGAGATTAAAACTTGACAGTTAATTCAGTTAGGAGCAGCATACAATAGAACTGATGAAATGCCTACAAAAATTGGCATGGAATGTGAATTATGTCAGACATAGGCAAAGTAAAAATAAAATATCTGGCCTTCATTTGTTTGTTTCCATGTCTTACAGTGCGATACCATATTTTTGGGGAAACTCTTTAAGTGAAACCAAAATGTTCCAGATATACAAACCACAAATTCTCAATACATGTATTGAAATTTGTCATAAGAAATACATCTGTCTTTCACTCAATAGCTCAGTTTATTGAGTTAACATCAGATGTAGGAAAAACTGTTGTGAAGACAAAGTTCCTCATTTTAGTCTACAAAGTGTCCATTATTTAGGCCAACAATCTACGTAGTAAAACGGCCATCATTAAAAATTTAACTACAAATAAAGCACAGTTTAACAAGAGCCTAAATGGTTTATTGGTGACAAACTTCTCCTATCCTACTGATGAACTGCTTTTACTCATATTTATAAATGACCTTCCACTCTGTACCACTACAGTGAGCAAGTCCATCCTCTTGGCAGATGATAGGCCTACTTCTCTCCTAGCAGATAAAACAGCAAGGAAAAATCTGAAAACTTCTGGCAATATAGTGTATTTAATGATATCCTCAGCTGCTTTAGCTGTAACAGACTCTCTCTCTCTCTCTCTCTCTCTCTCTCTCTCTCTCTCTCTGTGTCTGTCTGCCTGCCTGCCTGCCTGCCTGCGTGTGTATGAGATGATCAGAACTTTAATAGCGGTAACTATTTATTTACAGCTCGTACGAAATAGATACATGTTTCAAAGTTTTATTGACCTTCAAAATAGTCACCAGCATTGTGTATAACCTGTTGCCAGCGATGTGGAAGTCTTAGGATACTCTTAGCAGTGGCAGTTGTGTTGACATTTTGAGCAGCGTGGTCTGTTGCCCGATGAATTTGTAGCAGTTCTAAACCCAGTGCCGTGAAGGGTTTCCTTCAGTTTAGAAACCGAGTTGAACTCACGAGGGCTTAAGTCAGGGGAGTGTAGTAGGTGTTATAGCACTTAGCAGCCTTATCAGTCAAACAAATCAGTAACAGCTTACACTGTACGTGCTTTAGCATTGTCCTGCAAAATTATGGTCAGGTCCTGCAGAAAGTGTCATCACTTCTGTCTCTATGCTGTTCATTTTTTGAACGCAACCTACGACCAGCTGAGAGACAGAAGTGATGACACTTTCTGCCGGACCTGACCATCATTTTGCAGGACACTGCCCAAGCATGTACCGTGCAAGCTGTTACTGATTTCTTTGACTGATAGGGATGCTAAGTGCTATACCACCTACTGGACTCCCTGAATGAAACCCTTGTGAGTTCAACTCTATTTCTAAACTGAAGGAAACACTTCACGGCATTTGCTTCAGAACTGCTACAAATTTGTCGGGCAATAGACCGCACCGCTCGAACTGTCAACACAACTAGCACTGCTAAGAGTATCCTACGACTTCCTCATTGCTGGCAACCAGTTATACACAATGCTGGTCACTACTTTGAAGGTCAGTAAAACTTTGAAACACGTATATTTTGTACGAGCTGTAAATAAATAGTTACTGCTATTAAAGTTCCAACCCTCGTATTAATATGTTACTAATACAAGTGTCTTATAGGGTAGTTGCAAATATTAATTCCAATTTCTTTCCATAGTATGTATGATTTTATTGTCATGTATTATGATGTAAATTAATTGATATGAATATTATTGGGAATCTACCATATTCTGCTCTATTGTAACCATTAACACGAATTTTATGAAAATTCTTCAAGGTAAATATGGTAAGAAGCACTGCCTCATCCCTTACCCTAGCAACTATAATGCTATTAGGATCAACAGTGCTTGCAATAAAATAATTAGCAGTACCAGTCAATACATATATTTTTAGCTGCATCACATAACATCACTATTTTTTTAACAGCTGCCTTTGACACACATTCAGTGCAGCAATTCTTGTGTATTGTTTTGTTATTGTATGATGCTTTTCTACAACATCCTTCACCTGAGCTCAAGCACTTTAGTACATATACAGTTAAATGTTTGTTGTTAGCTTTTTGATTAATGAGCAAATGAAAAAATGTGTAATTTATTTTATTCATATCCCAGAGTATCACCTCATTATGATCTGTAGAAGGGACACTAATGTATCAGTTCTTTCGTAAATATGTATTGGATATTTTTGTCTTCCTGTCATGTTCCACATGTAGGTTCTCTCTTTACAATGGATCTACACAACAAATGGTACACAATTTAATTTAACCTAGCTGAAGTCTTTAACCAAAAGTTTTCTTGTAAAACAGATTTGCAGCCCACCCCCTCATATAGATGCACACACACACACACACACACACACACACACACACACACACACACACACAACACACATATATATATGTAATAAAATATAAGCAACAGTCACCACGTAACTGACTATTCATCAACAAGCATCATTATCCAGAATGATATTTTCACTCTGCAGCGGAGTGTGCGCTGATATGAAACTTCCTGGCAGATTAAAACTCTGTGCCGGACCGAGACTCGAACTCGGGACCTTTACCTTTCACACGCAAGTGCTCTACCAACTGAGCTGGAAGGTAGGAGATGAGGTACCGGCAGGAGTAAAGCTGTGAGGACGAGGCGTGAGTCGTGCTTGGGTAGCTCAGCTGGTAGAGCACTCGCCTGCGAAAGGCAAAGGTCTCGAGTTCGAGTCTCGGTCCGGCACACAGTTTTAATCTGCCAGGAAGTTTCAAGCATCATTATGTCCATCAGTAGTATGTGGTACAAGTTGAGAATTTGTGTCTGGCGGGAGATGTGCTAGGGTAGGCTGTGCGGTTGCGGTGACCACTGAGTCAAGATGGCATAGTGGTCATTGCATTTGCCTAGCAAGCAGGACACGTGGGATCGAATCCTGACCTGGCAAAAATTTTCAACTTGCCCCATCGATATAAATCGATGCCCACTGGCAGGGAATGTTTTTCTTTGTGACTTGGATGTGAATTGCAGAGCAGAGATGTACATGTGTATGTAACGGCTAGTAGCAAAGGAATTTATGTAAAATTGCAACTGTAAGTGCAGTATTGTGACGAAGTGCTCATAATGTTACACTATGGATGTATTTTTAAGGTTGGGAACTATTTTACAAGTTAAATGAAAATTATTGAGTTTATTGCTTACCTTATCTTTCTTGCCTCAGTAATGGGATATTGTGGATCATTCAAGAGTTTTTGAAGTTCCGTACCACAACATTTTTCCATTAAAACTATTCCAAACTGTTTATTGGGATTTATAACTTTAATTATGTGTATTATATTAGGATGGCATAAACCCATACCATTTGATTCATTTTCAAGTGTGAAACTTGCATCTGGATGTCTTTGTTTGTCCACTAGTTTTGCTGCAATGTAGTTTCCTGTAAATAAATGTATCCCATTTAGTTGGATACAGTACCAGGCTATTGCTTTTAGATTAAAAATTATTTGTTAACATGGACACTCATACTAAATAGAAGGAATTAATTTACCCACTGTTAGAGTATTTACTGGTCAAAAGTATCTGCAATAGTTGAATAAACTACCATTACTGCAATATTGGTGTTGTGAAAAACAGTAAGAGAGGCTTATCTCATCATTTATTTAAATTTAAATGTCAGTACAAATATCCTAAGTACACAGGAAGTTCACGTTTGTTTGTGTGGCCATCTTCCACAGCAAGCATATAAATACTTGTTTTGCAGATCAAACTGCCTTTTCCTGCTGCTATTTATTTTATTTAATCCATACGCGTTTCACCTTCTACTGTTTTAAGGCATCATCAGTGGGATCTATAATGATACAATTTTGTTGGTTACAGATTATCAAAGAGTTCACTTTGCAATTTTTTGTAAAAAATGTAATTACTTACGATTTGCTGATTTGCGTTTCCTCACATCTGGTCTGGAGGTCACACTATCAGTGATAAAAGTGATGTTCTCAATAAAACAATACTAAATCTCATCTTGTAAATATTCCACTGTCTCAGTAGTGGCTTTAAAGGAAGTTAAACCAGCTTACATATAAAATTGCAGATACTTTTGATTTTTTGGATGAAATTAAAATCTGCTGAGGAATAAATTTAAGCTGTATGTGAAATTAATTGGGGAAGACTCAGTAGTCATTGGGACAAACTTTTAATTGCATCTTTCTATCTATTACCATAATTGCAATCATTTAGAGCCAAAAACTTTTGACAAAACTTTCTATTGCTAGTGCATATACTAACCTAACACCCTGTCGCCATCAGAGGAAACTTTAATCGTCAAACAAGTAACACAAAAATTGTACAAATTTCTAAGAGGCGGACACGACAAGGTGTCCTGTGGAACATTATTGAATGCCTTCTTTGAAAACCACATAGAACGGATAGTTTGGGAGACCACCCATGATGAAATTATATTGGACCTAAGGATAACAAATACACGTAACCTCTTTGAGGATGTCCACATTTAAACTTATCAGTGATCATGAGGCTGTTGTAGCAACAACAATTATCTAAGTGCAAAGGGCAACTAAAACAGGATTTTATGGAATATCAAGCAAAATTTGGAACTGTATTGTGGAGTCCCTATAAAGGGAGAATGCAGCATGTTATCTTGGATGATGAATCATTGGTAGATGCAGAATAGATTTCAGACATGACCTGTGGAAGTGGGCTGGGATCATTCACGTATATACCTTACATTAATGACCTTGCTGACATTATTATTAGAAATCCCATGCATTTCACAAGTGATGCATATTGAATAACTATCTGAAAAAAGCTGCATGAAGACTCAGTTCTTACGATTTTGAAGTGGTGCAACTAAAGATTCACAACTTGTATTTAATTTTCATAAAGTTAAAATTACCCACTTCACAAAATGAAAAAAATTTAGTGACCTATGTCTAAAATCTCAAGTTACAATTGGAATCCATCAACCCATACAAATACCTGACTAAGAATTTTTATGAATATGAAATGGAATGATCAGGTACATTAAATTGCAGGTGAATGACTTTGGTTCACTGGCAGGATACGAGGAAAAATAAATCCATCTATATAGGAGAATGCTGACAAAACACTTACGTGACCCAATCTATAATACTGCTCAAGAGCATGGGACCTACACCAAATAGGACTGTCAGGAGCTACAGAACATAAGCAAAGAAGAGCACCAAGAATCTTTGGCTGAGGGGGGTTAAGGAAACAAACAGTGACACCAATCCCTTGGTCAAGACATCCATCTGAAATCATATGTCAGCCAGGAATTTGATGGAATTTGAAGGTACATAGAATTGGTAAAATCAAGGCACTGAAAGCAGAACTCCCCCATCCCCTCCCTGCCAACCTGATGCAGCACTAAGACATTAACAGAATAAATGATGAAACTGCTTGGCAAATTAGAACTATGTGCTAGACTATGACTCAAACTCAGGACCAGGGACTCACAAATTCAGTGCAAGTGCTCTACCAAGAAGTAGTAGTAGTAGTAGTAGTAGTAGTAGTAGTAGGAGGAGGAGGAGGAGGAGGAGGAGATTAGTGTTTCATGTCCCGTCAACAATGAGGTCATTAGAGATTGAGCACAAGTTTGGTTCGGAAAGGAGAAGAAGGAAAGCAGCCATGCCCTTTTGAAGCAACCATCCTAGTATCTGCTGTAAGTGATTTAGGGGAATTGCACAAAACCTAAATCAGGATGGCCACACGTGGGTTTGAACCATTGTCCTCCCGGATGCAAGTCCAGTGTGCTAACCACTACACTACTCCGCTCAGTAAGTGCTCTACTGACATGATTCACGTATGTTCTTACAGCTTTACTTCTCCCAGTACTTCATCTCCTACCTTCCAAACTTCCCAGAAGCTCTCCAACAAAACTTACAAGACTAGCACTCCTGTATGAAAGGATACTGCACAGACATGGCTTAACCACAAACTGGGGTATTATTTTCAGATTGAGATTTTTCACTCTGCAGCAGAGTGTGTGCTGATATGAAACTTCCCAGCAGATTAAAACTGTGCACCAGACCAAGACTCAAACTCAGCTAAGCTATGTCTCTTTCTGGAGTGCTAATCTTGCAAGTTTCATGGAGAGCTTCTGTGAAGTTCGAAAAGTAGGAGATGAGGTACTATAGGAGGTCAGTCATGCTTGGTGAGCTCATTTGGTAGAGCACTTGCCTGCAAATGATGAAGGTTCCAGCTTAAAGTCCCTCTTTAGCACACAATTTTAATCTGCCAGGAAATTTCATGTCAGTGCACACACTGCTTCAGAATAAAGATCTCATTCTAGAACAAATAATGCCTTCTAACTAAGGAGATTTGTAATAATAAAAGTGAGAGGACTAGAAACATAATATCTGTATGACCTAAAAGAGTAAAATGAGATGAGAGAAATAATCAGGTCAGTAAGGAGCTGGATGTCATCTAATAAGCCAAGGCTCAGCATGTGGTGGGAGATATCTCAACCCAACCGCACAGCCAGCACCCCAAAAGCAATTTAAAATGATACACCTGAGAATAAAATCATTTTCTGAGAAAATGGAGAACCAGTTCAACTGTCCATAAATTGTCAACCAATATTCACTATAAATTTGGAAGATCATGCTTGGTACAGACAGCCATGAGGAGGGGCATTCCATGGAGGTGAGAGTACTGCCTATTAGGCTTGACAGCCACAAAGTGGGAGTGGCTCATGATGTAATATAAGACTATTGGTTAATCTGGTATGAGCGATGTAGGGACAACACAGTACAGTGGAATCCTTATGGGAGGAACAGGAAAAGGAGTGCCATGCAGCCACAGTCCTCTTGATAGCACAGTGTTTGTTAGATGTGACAGTAGCTCCCCAGATGATCCGGTTTTATTTGCACCAACGGAACTGTACCTGGGATCATTTAAGCAGATGTTAGACAAGTAATCACTTCTGTAGTGAAACACTTACCAGTTCATTCCTTGGGATATCACCATGTCTTGGGATCCAGGAAACGCAATTCAGCAGGTAGTACAATTTTGTTAAGAGAAGATTGTGAATAAGAGGTGTCACAGGATGGCAAGAGTAACATCAATTAATAGCCTGGAGACTGCTCACTGATTCAATACAAATTATAATGTGGTCAACCAGGTTAATTTAATAAAATGTACAGCTCTGTAATTGGCCATCAGCTTCACTTGCTAACACTAAACATACTTAACAAATGTTGTTCCTGGCTGGTTGGTGACATAAAAGCATATCCCATCATATCCACAGTTTTAGAGCTGTCAGGGGAATCATGGCAGCACCCTGATACTGTTAAAGAACAGATGCTGAAATGTCATGAGGATGACAAACTGCTGAAAAGAGGTTGGTCTTCATGTGTTGTCTGTGTACTAAGCAAGAGTGATTTCAAAGAAATCCATGGGGAGACATTCTAAGGTGGCGGTGAAGGGGGGGGGGGGATTGGGGGGGGGGGGGGGGTTGTGGATGCCCTTGCAAAGGATCTTTAAAACATTCCAAATCCAACTGGTAATACCACTTGAGAAAGAGTGTCTTGGGGTTGACACCTCCCATATGAAAAAATATTTTGATAACTAGTAAACTGTTGTATGGTGATTGTGTGAATGACCAAGGGTTTGCACTGTCTGAACTGAAGAGATAAAAGCACTACTTTCATAAGGAAACTACCTCCACGACTAGTCCAGGAGGAGCCAGTGACCAGTTCTTCTTCACGATGATGTACTGGACCCAATAATGTCAAAGTCGAAGATGGTGCTGATCCATAAACCTGGCAACCAAAGTCCAGTCATGACGAGAACAGGGCTAAGAAATACTGAGTAGAGTACAGCAATCTGCACCACATGACTTGTGGCCAAGGATACAGATTGTTAAGCTTCCGCATGCAGTTAGTCTATAGTTAATGAATATACAGCAGACAGGTCAGCATTTTATTGAAGAGGAGTTGCAAAAATTGTGACTGTGCAACAATGACCAAGCACAGAGTACCAAGTAGAGATCTGGGTCAGGACTGACTGTGGTAAAATGACAAATGTATGACTCCCATTTTTGGGGAAAATTTCCAAGTGAAGGCACTTTGGATGGCTCCTTGGAACTAGCATTCAGTTACAGCTACAAACTGGGAGCTACACCAAATACAAAAGTCACCAAGATATAGCATAGCAGTAATTACTGGTCCGATGGAGATCACTAATTCCCTGATGATGATAGTAAGGATGAGTGCGAAACAGTACAATGCTTTGAGTGACACCATTCTCTTCAACCCCTGAGGAGCTGGGTGCCATATCAGCTCTAATCATCAGTCATTATCAGTGGCGTAAAAGCCCAAGTAATGGAGCATAAGTAAAACGTTATGGCACCAAGCAGCATGGTGCACCTTATGTAGTTCAAAGAAGGCTGCATCAAATATTGGCATGTAGAAAAAAATCTTTTTGGATCAATGTTTCCAACCTAACTATAGGCTATGTCTCTTAAAAATCACAATGACTGGAGGAAAACAGGTTCCATTATTCAAGAACCCAGTATAAAAATCGGTATACCATCCTTTTGAGCAGTTTGCAGAAGACAATAGTGAGGCTAACTGATCAGTAGCTGCTAATGGATGTTTTTTTTTCTGATTTAGCGATTGGTATGTGCCAAAGTACTCATCATCATACTGCCTTAATATGAGGGCTCCTATGAGGAGTGCCACCTAGCTGTAGGAATGGCCACCTAGCTTGGTTGTCGCTGCTCAGAATCCCAGTGCCCCAAAATTGAAAGGGACCTACTACTTGACGTGTGTGAAGTTAACAGCTCAGGCTTCAATAGTGCATTCTCTGCTTAGTCAGGGCAATGCCATCATGTAAAACATTGGAGATCAAACCCAGACATGGGGACTGTAAATGAATTAACTAAAATGGGCAGTGTAAAATCAAGAAACGAAGCACAAAAAGCCATAACTAACATGCTATGAACAAGCTAAGTTGTCAGCTAGGAAACTGTCCTAGAAACCAAATCAGTCGATATCGTCAGATATTAACATTTTAGCTTCGGAAAAGAAGAAGTACTGAAATGACTGAGCCCCATGATCATTGCACATTTATTCAAAAATGAGATGCGAGCCCACTGGGGGCAGCAAAAAATGGCCACATGCTTGTTAGACCTGTCTAATGTGTCACCGAGATGATGAAAAAATGAGCTGCCAGTTGCTTGTAGACAGGCACAAACTCTACTATGAAAGTGTACTTACAAAGTTTTAAGGACCACCTTTAAGTGAGGAATCTAGGAACACAGTACAACTCCCTATACCTTTAGGGGTTGCAAAGACGTGATTTGATTAGTTACAGTAAACACAGATATATTGAAGCAATCATTCTCCCTGCACCTCATACACAAATGGAACATGAAGGAGCACACCAATAACTGGGTACATTGGGAAGTATCCTCTGTCATGCATTTCCCATGTTTTCAACACTGTCACAAAGGTAGTATGTGTTATCTGTACTGATAATCTAAAAGTATAAATTTTCCCACCATTTAAATTTATTGGTTGGATATTCTTTTTGGCTAGGCATATTCCACCAGTAAAATTAGTGTGGCTATAGAGCAGGTTAATTAAAAGTTACAGCTAATTAAAGTTAGCACTACAACTTGATATGTGTAAAACTGTGAGCTAATCAGCATTCAGTGGTATCCCACACAGCAAGCATAATCCATCCCTGAATCTTACTCTTAGTGCAAAACACTCATTAAATGAAACAATTTATCCCATATAAGTTAATGTAAAACAAGATAATGTGTTCCATGCAGAAAAATTATTGAAATTTTAATCTTATTCACGCCATTTATTTAAAGAAAACTATACATAGAGTATTATGTACTTAATTATTCACAATACATAACTACTACTTCTTTTACTAGGAAGCTATCTAGTGTCATTCTTTCCTGCTGATGCTTCAACACTTGGCAAAAATGTAAAACAGCATTATCTTCAAATTTGTTGCATGCATAGCCACTGCTTTATTGGGAGTGATTATTTTCAATGTATAATGCAACTTATTCCCAGGCTTTCATCATTTCATTTCTCTTACTGCTCCAGAAGATTGCTACTTTGCCATTACTGCATCTGCATCCTCATCTTCCTCCTTCTCCTCCTCCTCCTCCTCCTCCTCCTCCGAACTCCTCTCCACAACTTCCTGCCGTGAAACACTTTGCAATTCCATACGCACTTCCACGGTCATTTCTTGGCTGTGATCTTCCACAAGTTCATCTATGTCATTGTTATCCAATGCAGTCCCATACTCTTGGCCAAACACACAGTCTTGTTGATTACAGGCTCCACAGGTACTGACTCAAAAGCCTCAGCCACATTCAACCACGCACTCTGGCCAAAGCTTGTTCCAAGCAGAAGTGAGTTCTCTTGATAACTCCTTCCCATGCTTTTTCATTCATCTTGATGCAGGCAATGATGTTCAAGTGATACTTCTAATATGCTCTTTTTGTCATCAGTCTACTGACTGGTTTGATGTGGCCCGCCACGAATTCCTTTCCTGTGCTAACCTCTTCATCACAGAGTAGCACTTGCAGCCTACGTCCTCAATTATTTGCGTGACGTATTCCAATCTCTGTCTTCCTCTACAGTTTTTGCCCTCTACAGCTCCCTCTAGTACCATGGAAGACATTCCCTCATGTCTTAGCAGATGTCCTATCATTCTGTCCCTTCTCCTTATCAGTGTTTTCCACATATTCCTTTCCTCTCCGATTCTGCGTAGAACCTCCTCATTCCTTACCCATCAGTCCACCTAATTTTCAACATTCGTCTATAGCACCACATCTCAAATGCTTCGATTCTCTTCTGTTCCGGTTTTCCCACAGTCCATGTTTCACTACCATACAATGCTGTACTCCAGACGTACATCCTCAGAAATTTCTTCCTCAAATTAAGGCCGGTATTTGATATTAGTAGACTTCTCATGGCCAGAAATGCCTTTTTTGCCATAGCAAGTCTGCTTTTGATGTCCTCCTTGCTCCGTCCGTCATTGGTTATTTTACTGCCTAGGTATCAGAATTCCTTAACTTTATAGACTTCGTGACCCTCAATCCTGATGTTAAGTTTCTCGCTGTTCTCATTTCTACTACTTCCCATTACCTTCGTCTTTCTCCGATTTACTGTCAAACCATACTGTGTACTCATTAGACTGTTCATTCCGTTCAGCAGATCATTTAATTCTTCTTCACTTTCACTCAGGATAGCAATGTCATCAGCGAATCGTATCATTGATATCCTTTCACCTTGTATTTTAATTCCACTCCTGAACCTTTCTTTTATTCCCATCATTACTTCCTCGATGTACAGAGTGAAGAGTAGGGGCGAAAGGCTACAGCCTTGTCTTACACCCTTCTTAATACGAGTACCTCATTCTTGATCGCCCACTCTTATTATTCCCTCTTGGTTGTTTTACATCTTGTATATGACCCGTCTCTCCCTATAGCTTACCCCTACTTTTTTCAGAATCTGTAACAGCTTGCACCATTTTATATTGTCGAATGCTTTTTCCAGGTCGACAAATCCTATGAAAGTGTCTTGATTTTTCTTTAGCCTTGCTTCCATTATTAGCAGTAACTTCAGAATTGCCTCTCTCGTCCCTTTACTTTTCCTAAAGCCAAACTGATCGTCACCTAGCGCATTCTCAATTTTCTTTTCATTTCTTCTGTATATTATTCTTGTAAGCAGCTTCGATGCATGAGCTGTTAAGCTGATTGTGCGATAATTCTCGCACTTGTCAGCTCTTGCCGTCTTCGGAATTGTGTGGATGATGCTTTTCCGAAAGTCAGATGGTATGTCGCCAGACTCATATATTCTACACACCGATGTGAATAGTCGTTTTGTAGCCACTTCCCCCAATGATTTTAGAAATTCTGATGGAATGTTATCTATCCCTTCTGCCTTATTTGACCGTAAGTCCTCCAAAGCTCTTTTAAATTCCGATTCTAATACTGGATCCCCTATCTCTTCTAAATCGACTCCTGTTTTTTCTTCTATCACATCAGACAAATCTTCACCCTCATAGAGGCTTTCAATGTATTCTTTCCACCTATCTGCTCTCTCCTCTGCATTTAACAATGGAATTCCCGTTGCACTCTTAATGTTACCACCGTTGCTTTTAATGTCACCAAAGGTTGTTTTGACTTTCCTGTATGCTGAGTCTGTCCTTCCGACAATCATATCTTTTTCGATGTCTTCACATTTTTCCTGCAGCCATTTTGTCTTAGCTTCCCTGCACTTCCTATTTATTTCATTCCTCAGTGACTTGTATTTCTGTATTCCTGATTTTCCCGGAACATGTTTGTACTTCCTCCTATCATCAATCAACTGAAGTATTTCTTCTGTTACCCATGGTTTCTTCGCAGCTACCTTCTTTGTACCCATGTTTTCCTTCCCAACTTCTGTGATGGTCCTTTTCAACTGTACTGCCTACTGCGCTATTCCTTATTGCTTTATCTATAGTGTTAGAGAACTTCAAACGTATCGCGTCATTCCTTAGTACTTCTGTATCCCACTTCTTTGCGTATTGATTCTTCCTGACTAATGTCTTGAACTTCAGCCTACTCCTCATCACTACTATATTGTGATCTGAGTCTATATCTGCTCCTGGGTACGCCTTACAATCCAGTATCTGATTTCGCAATGTCTGTCTGACCATGATGTAATCTAATTGAAATCTTACCTTATCACCCGGCCTTTTCCAAGTATACCACCACCTCTTGTGATTCTTGAACAGGGTATTCGCTATTACTAGATGAAACTTGTTACAGAACTCAATTAGTCTTTCTCCTCTTTCATTCCTTGTCCCAAGCCCATATTCTCCTGTAACTTTTTCTTCTACTCCTTCCCCTACAACTGCATTCCAGTCGCCCATGACTATTAGATTTTCGTACCCCTTTACATACTGCACTACCCTTTCAATATCCTCATACACTTTCTCTATCTGTTCATCTTCAGCTTGCGACGTCGGCATGTATACCTGAACTATCATTGTCGGTGTTGGTCTGCTGTCGATTCTGATTAGAACAACCCGGTCACTGAACTGTTCACAGTAACACACCCTCTGCCCTACCTTCCTATTCATAACGAATCCTACACCTGTTACACCATTTTCTGCTGCTGTTGATATTACCCGATACTCATCTGACCAGAAATCCTTGTCTTCCTTCCACTTCACTTCACTGACCCCTACTATATCTAGATTGAGCCTTTGCATTTCCCTTTTCAGATTTTCTAGTTTCCCTACCACGTTCAAGCTTATGACATTCCACGCCCCGACTCTTAGAACGTTATCGTTTCGTTGATGATTCAATCTTTTTCTCATGGTAACCTCCCCCTTGGCAGTCCCCTCCCGGAGATCCGAATGGGGGACTATTCCGGAATCTTTTGCCAATGGAGAGATCATCATGACACTTCTTCAATTACAGGCCACATGTCCTGTGGATACACGTTACGTGTCTTTAATGCAGTGGTTTCCATTGCCTTCTGCATCCTCATGTCGTTGATCATTGCTGATTCCTCTGCCTTTAGGGGCAATTTCCCACCCCTAGGACAAGAGAGTGCCCTGAACCTCTATCCGCTCCTCCGCCCTCTTTGACAAGGCCGTTGGCAGAATGAGGCTGACTTCTTATGTCGGAAGTCTTCGGCCGCCAATGCTGATTATTTATCAAAATTTAGGCAGTGGCAGGGATCGAACCTGAGACCGAAGACGTTTTGATTATGAATCAAAGACGCTACCCCTAGACCACGGGTCTTAAAGTTAGAAATAATCTGTTGGTCTATAGGCTGGAGTAACGGAGTGGTGTTGGGAAGCAGAAATTGGATCTTGATGAATTGAAATTCTTCTAGGGGGTGGTCTTGTAGGCCCGGAGAATGGGCAGGAGTGTTGTCCACAACAAGCAAGACATGGAGTGGCAGTTCATCTCAAGCAAATATTTTTTCACTGAAGGACCAAACACTCCATTGATCCAATCACAAAAAAGCTCATGTTTCAACAAAGCATTGGACCTCCACATCACATTTAACCTATCTTCTGGATTTTACACTTCCTGAAGACTCCTAGACTTTATGAATGGTAAACAACCAACAGTTTAATTTTCAAAAAACCACTCGCATTGGCACAGAATAGCAGTGTAAGATGGTCATCTTTTTCCAGAACAGACCTGTTTTGTCACAATTAAAAACCTGCTGCAGCAGATAACCATCAGAATCTACGAGCATCTTTCAGTTGCTGATGAAGTTCTCTGCTGTCTGTGTCAGACTGGCTGCTTCACCATGTCTCAGAATGCTGTGTATGCCTCGTCTTCTCAAACTTCTCGAACTACCCACAACTTCTGTTAATCACTTCTTTGGCCACTGATGATCCTGGTGTCTTCTTAATGAGGTTGCTGAAAATTATTCTCACCTTATCATGAATGATGTTCTCATTAATAGTGTCACCTTGCAATTCCTTTTCATTTATACACATGAGGAGCAACCTTTCAACGTCACCCAGAATACAAAACCATTGTCTAGATACTCTGGTCACTCCCTTAGAAGCATCTGTCTCCTCAATCTTGTCCTTGCTTATGAGGATAGTGCAAAACGTTGATATAGACTGCTTTTAAGTGTGTGCACTACATCAGCAACATACACACCATGTTCATATTTATTAATAATTTTACATTTCATTTCTAAGATCATTTTCTTTCTATATGTAATTTGAAGGGGGATCACTACAGCAGGATATTAAGCGAAATCAGCAGGAGATCCCAGTTTCGAATCCTGGTCCGGTACACATTTTTGTTCGTCGCCACCAATTCCACTTAATATCCCTCTGCAGTAGATAGCAGTGCTCTCTTCAGTTCAAATAGTGTTTCACAGCTGCTGGATCTGCATGGCATCTGTTCTTTTGAAGGAACAGACACTGTGTATTCAAACATTTTCTCTCTCTTATGGGTGTCTTCTTGCAGCTTTATGTTTGGGAACATTTCTACAAAGGTTATTAAAATTTGCACACAAAGGAAGCACTGTTTGAACGCAAGTTTAGAAAAATGTGTAATCACAAGCTGCATTAAGGTGATAGAAAGAGCATTAAACCAGACTGCAGTAGGTACTTAAGACATTGTTCATGTGCCGCTGCTGACAATGAAAGATGTTCATAGTGTTTAACATTTCCCCCCCTGCACATAAACATCTGTAGATGACACCCTAAATCGTCATCACTCCTTATGCAAAACATTGCTCAGTAAGTGAGTCATTTTTTTTATAATTTGTTTTGCTCATTATTCAAGTTGCACATTATGGGAGGTGCTTGTTAAGCAAGGTTTCACTGTAATTCCATATTACATACCATCCAACAGCTAAGCATTCTGAGTTTCCAGTAACATCCTTTAAATGACCTAAAACTGATTATCTTATGCAGTAATTAAATTTTAAGTTCAGAGCCATGAACTACTTCCATTGCAAATTTTGTTGTAGTTATTATTATTAGATTCTGAACTTTGACTACAAACTTTTGTTAATTTAATTTTTCTATACATGACACACAGTACTTATTAACTCACTAATTAATAATTTCATGTAATTTGCCTTAATTTGCAATATGGCACTCTTACATGGAAATGGAAACAAAGGGATTCACTTTGCATAAAAACAATAATGTAAATATATTTTTTTTTAATTTTTTTCAGCAACGTTTTCTATAAGCCAAACTGACGTTAGTTCTTGTGCACCCAAAACAGTAAAATCAAACTTAAATTATTTTCAAAGCATAGTGTAGTTTGCAATATAAAAGTTTATTCTTATGCCTAATTATAAGTAATCAGACATCACTTAAATTGGCAGTTTGCGATTAGACAGATCTTGAGTAATATCTGTGTTGAGTACAACCTTGGCGTTAGTTCATGCTACAATCATGCACATTTTATACATGCACCAACAACTATGCGACTCATTAATATTAATGTTTAAAGACTTTCAAATGACTTTAGTATCTCAAAGTGAGGAACATTGTTGAACTTTGTTGTGATAAGTAAGAGTGTGGTATGTTACTATCATCAGAACTAATGATTGTGATTCTCATGAAGGCTGATCTAACTACCTTCTGAGGTGCAATTTTCTCAAGTAATTTGTGTGTGTGTGTGTGTGTGTGTGTGTGTGTGTGTGTGTGTGTGTGTGTGTTAAAGCAGGTCAGTATCACTACATACAGCTACCAACATGAGTAATTTGGAAGTAGAGACCCTCGGTGCAGTGAAGCAGCTTACAAGGGACATTCAGTACATAATGCAATACTTTTCTCTGAAAGCAGGTTGATTTTATTCAGAATTCCAATACATCATATTATTCCCCAGTCTTTTGGCTACAAAAGCCTATTTTTCAATGCAAGGACCTTATGCGAACTTAATGGGAGGGCCTGTATGCCCACATGTTACAAATCTACTGCTCAGTGTTGGAGCTTTATCTTGTAGCATCAACAACCTCTCCATCATCCATATACGCCTTCCCATGTAGTGCATCCCTCATGGTGCCAAACAGATAGAAATCCGAAGGTGTGAGTTATGGGTTGTAGAGTGATGAAGGACAATGCAATGAAGTTTTGTGAGCTCCTCTTGGTTGCAGATACTTGTGTGAGCCCTTGTGTTGTCGTGGAGGAGCAGTAGCTTGATATGACTTTAGCAGCTGATGGTGCGGCTTTGAACTTTTTCTTTGGAGGAGAGGTGTGGCACCACTCCAGATTGCCACTTTGTTTCTGGTTCAAAGTGATGAACTCATCTTTCATTGCCTGTTACAGTGATAAATGGTTATGATCAGCCTTGTAAAGCACAAGCAGTTCTGCCCAGACGGTCCTTTGTTGCTCTATGGTCTTCTTTTAGGCAGCAAGCGATCCAGGTGACAAACAAATTTGAGCACCCCAACTGAGGGATGAGTGCCTCAGCACTACCAACAGAGACATCCAGCTGTGCAGTGAGGCATTTGAATGTCAGTCACCTGAAATGAGTGTGTGCTTATGTTCCAACATTGTAGGAGTCACTGATGTGTGTTGCTGGCCAGCACATTGGAGGTCAGACAACTTTGCATGACCTTGTTCTGATGATGACAGACACCTCACACAATGACTCTCCATGCTTTGTTCAATTCCAAGTCTCTGTAAACATTCTCCAAGCACCTACGAGTATCTGAAGTGTTTTAGTTTTCTGTCAAAAGAAACTTGATGACAGCTCTCTGCTTGAATTGCAGAAACCAAGGCTACATAGAGCACAGCAACCTATTGGAAATTCACAAGAATATAGGGGATGGAGCAGGAATGTTCTATGATATCTCACAATGAGTTCTGCATTTTTTCAAATGACATTGGCTGACAAAAAAATATGTTGCATTACATTTTGAATGCCCGCCACTATGCAAACACTTTTTTCTTTTTATTCATGTCTTCTAACTGGTTTGATGTGGCCCACAATGAATTCCTTTTTTGTGCCAGCCTTTTCGTCTCAGAATAGCAGTTGCAACCTATGTCCTCAATTATTTGTCAGCTGTATTCCAACTGTGTCTTCCTCTACAGTTTTTTCTCTCTACAGATACCATGGAGGTTATTCCCTGATGTTTTAACACACGTTGTATAATCCTGCCCTTCTTCTTGTTAGTATTGTCCATATATTTATATCCTCACAAATTCTACAGAGAATCTCCTCATTCCTTGTCTTACTGGTCCATCTAATTTTCAACATTCTTTTGTAGCATCACATCTCAAATGTTTCAATTCTCTTTTGCTCCAGATTTCACACAGTCCATGTTTCACTACCATACAATGCTGTGCTCCAAACATACATTCTCTTAGATTTCTTCCTAAAATTAAGGCCTATATTTGATATTAGAGGACTTACCTTGGCCAGGAATGCACACATAAGAACCTAATTTTCAAATGATGAACAGTGTTTAATCTCATACAGGATTTTATTGCTAAACCATAACTTGTACAGCCCATCTTTTTCAACATTAGAAAACATTGTCAGTTGCTGATGTCCATTTGATGAAGCACTTAAGAATAGTTAGTAATTTGCTTCATCTTATTTTGAGATCTATTATGAGTGGTAGCCAGTGAAGTTTTTCAAAAACATGGCCCAGGAAACAAAGCATTTCTAAAACTACCTATGATGTTTCATTTTCAATTATGATAAGGCAAAAAACAATGAAATTTTTGAAATAAGGCATGATTCCTCTGGAATTTATTATAGAATGAGTGTTTTATCACAAAACAATTTTCACTGATTGTATGTTTCAACTCAGATCCATGGAACAGAAAGGTCATTGCAAAATGCAGCTAATTTTAGTGTTAGTTGTGCCCATTCTTTTAGCCTGGTGAAGAACAGAACCCACAGTGGTTTGCATGCCTTCCTGTGACAACAGGAAGAATGCCCCACCAGCATGTAATGCAAAAGAAGTCCAGCAATCATCGTCCATCACCATGAACAACAACGGTGCTCTGCAGTCACCAAACATAAGCCATGTGTATCTTTCCTGCCATCAAAAACCATAACACACAGGACATTTATTATTTTCACTGCCCATGTGATGTCATCACTACATCCGCAAGAATGTCACAGGGCCTGAGCAGATTCTGAAATATTACAGAAAGAATAGCAAGTAAGGCACAAACTTACTTTAGTTTTGAATATGTGAGAATGGTAGGTTTCATACCCAATGACCACCAGCAACTAATAGATATTTACACCAGAATATAAAGTTCCATTTTTTGAACGCTAGAAAGGAATGCATAGCATATGTAGAAATTATTTTTGCTTTTCATTTTGTGCTTCTAAATTGCACAGTTCATCCTGACTTCATTTTTTTTATTCCATGAAGTGTTACAGAAGTCCTCATTTACAATCAGATCAGAAGGACTGCAATTTCATATTTTATTGTTTTGATATATGATTAAGATGCACTCATTTGTTTCCAAATATTATTAATTCCATCCTGTGAGCCTAATCTATTTAGCAAGTGCAAACATTATAAAATGGATAGATTGCTTCTCACTGTAAAGAGGAGACACTGAGTCCCCATATCTCTGGCTGCTGTGTTTGTACTGTATCTGGCCACTGTGGATGGACTGAGTCATAACTGTGCCTGATGGGAGTAGCAATCTGATGGATGGGATAAGGAGAAGACACAGGGGTTGGGAGGGGTGGGTGGGTGTGTGTGGGGGGGGGGGGGGGTGTGGATAGCAGTGTGAGGAGCAGGAAGGTGTAGTGCAGCTTGTGGGAATGTGCAGGGACATGATGGGGTCATGGCAGCATTGATAGATGCAGTTAAAGAGTTGTCTTTTCTTTGGGTGGGGAGGGGGTAGCGAGCAGAAAAGGAAATAAGTAAAGAAGGGCAAAAGGACAAGTGCCTGCTTTGGTGGATTAGAAGGCTGTGTTGCACTGGAGTGGAAGTAGGGAAGGGGACTGGTAAGTGGAGGACAGGGACTACTGAAGGGTGAGGCCAGGGAGTTACGGGAATGTAAGATATATTGCAGGGAGAGTTCCCACTTGTGCAGGTCACAAAAGCTGGTGTTGGTAGGAAGGGTCCAGATGGTGCAGGCTGTGTAGCAGCCATTGAAGTGAAGCACACTGTGCAAGGCAACATGCTCAGCCACTGCGTGGACCAACTGCCTCTTGGCCACAGTTTGATGGCATCCATTCATACAGACAGCCAGCTTAACAGTCATGCCCATATAGGAAGCAGCATGTGGTTGTAGCTTAGTTTGTAGATCACATACTGAATTTGCAGGTAGCCCTTCCTTTAATGGGATGGGAGATGCCTGTGACTGTAGTGGAGTAGGTTATGGTGGTGGGAGGATGTATGGGACAGGTTTTGCATCAAACTCTATTCATCAGCCAGCTCCATTCATGATCCCACCTTTTCCCTCATGTCTCAGACCTAGATGCAAGATATGTCCCATATGTCCTCCCACCACACCTAGTCCAGTCTTGCCACAGGCATGTCCTATCCCACCAAAGGCAGGCTACCTGTCTAAGCACTCATGTGATTTACAAACTAAGCTGTAACCACAGTGCTGCTTTCTATGAGGGAATTGTCATTAACATCCCATGTTTCAGCATGAATGTTCACAAACAAACTTTGGCCAAGAGACAGCTGGATCACCCAGTTGCTAAATATGCTGGCCACCCTGGCATGTTTCACTACAATGACTGCTTTACAGCTGGCACCATATGATTCTTTCTATCAATACCAGCTTTTCTGAAGTGTGCAGGTGGAAACTCTTTGCAATATATCCTATGTTCCTGTAATTGCCCTGGCCTCAACCTTTGCTGTCCCCACCCTTCACTTTCCTACCTCCTTCCCTACCCTCACTCCAGCACAACACAACCTTCTATTCCATCAACACAGCCACTAGTCTGTTTTCACTTCTGTATTCATCTCCTTTACTACTCTCCTCTACCAACCCCACCTCCCTTTAACCCTCCAATTGCACCTAGCAGCCCTCCTATATCCACCACACCCCTGCATTCTCCCACAAGCAACACTACACCTTTAAGCATCCCACCCACTACCCCTCACTTCCAACACCATGCATCCTCCCGAGCCCATCACTAGATTGCTGCTTTCATCAGGCACTACTATGAATCAGTCCACCCACAGTAGTCAGAGAGTGGTCATGTGCATGAATAGTGCTTGTGTGCATGGTTCCTCTTTCAGAAGAAGGCCTTTTGGCCGAAAGCTAAAACATGTAGCCGACTTTTTGTTGTGCCTGTCTGTGAATCAGCACCTCCTCTATATGGCAATCAGCAATCTATCCTTTTCAAATTGTCATGCCATCCTGGACTTTTGATTGTTTTATTTAGATAGTGACTTGTCTGCAACACTGAACAATGAATGATACCATGAGCTGGAGCCGAAAGAGCTGGCACCTCACCCACTTCAGTGCAAGGGGTGTAAGTAAAATGTCTTGGAGGAGCACACAAGATTGATTTTCAAAATGAAAAGTTTGGCAAATGTAACACAGTTTGATCTACCTATGCTTTAAAACAGAGAGGTAATCCTGATCATGTAGAAGATCACACTGGTTAACATTCATTATGTACATTATTCTTTAAATCCATTACATACTGCTCAGTACTAATGGCCAATAGTTTACAGATTGTTGGAAAGGAGCATCCTTTGGAATTGTACCATTAAATTCTGTGCTCTTCACAAGATGATCAGAGAAGGTGCAGCAGCACCCTGAATAAAGAATAAAACACATATGCAAATACTAGGATTTCAGTACTTTTCCTATTATATAATGAATCAATGTTAGACCTAAAGAAATGTTCAATATGAGTGTCTGCTTTGACAAATGACACAGGAAGTACGTGGCAAACACCATGAACAACAAGGTGACTTATCACATTTGTTGTCTTCACCAGCTCTTAACGAATTGTCACCTTCCAGCCTAAGCTAGACCTTGGGCTAAGGTACAGATCAGTCTGTCACCACAACAAAGTAAGTTTTCGGCCAATAAGGCCTTTGTCAAAAATAGACAAAACACACACACACACACACACACACACACACACACACACACAAAAAAAAATCACTTGCACAAAGGTGGAAAGCTTATTTTGTGACAGTCTTTTTGTTGTGCCTATCTGTGGCTTTCAGCGTCTCTTTATATGGCGAGTAGCAATTATCCTTTTCATAATACTGTTGGATTCCATCCTGGATTTCCCATGTTTTGATTGTCACTACCTCAAGTTTTTTATGCTTTTATGTTTATTGCCTTTGCCATCTAACAAAGAAACTGTGAATACAGGCACCAAAAGATGATCTGACAGCCACCATTAACATTAAGTCACTGGCCGAAGCCAACAACTTTTATCAAACATTCCTATCGACTTTTACTTTTTGTATTCTGAATGGAGGCAGAACACAGACATTTTCTGATATGATAAATATCAAGAACCAGTCATCCATTACACAAATACCTTCAGACAAGATATTATATGATCTCTGAAGATTCTTTGATGTGAATGATTAATAGTGTGCTTCTGGGCACTCACGCGAGTTGTTGTTTCCATTTAATACTGAGACTGGTTGGCATCAAAGCAGTGAGTTTCCAAAACTGCTGTGTTAACCAAAATAAACCGTTCTAAAAGTGATACTATTTGTTAAAAGACTGCAGCACAACATTTGTTGTGATTTGTATCAGTGCAATGCCAGAAATAAAGAAAAAATTTACATCAGCAACCACAGAACAGCACTCTAATAATGATCCAGAATATGCATGTTTAAAATTAGCCAATGCACTGCCCAGTAGAGTTAGTATCCTTCCCACAATAAAACAAATTTCAGCTACAGAAATTCCTGTTACAAAATCCATTTTACACATTGAAAGAATATTGTAATTACATGGAGAATAAGAAGTGCTTTGAAAAAAAGATGTGGAGTGCGTTAAGCAAACCATTTTATTTGTAATCTAATCATTTTGTTTATCAATGACTTATTCAGAAGAATATATTATTGTGTTATGTATCGAAAACTGTAATCTGTTTTTGTACATATGCAATGAGTCATTCAGTGTTGACTAAAGTATTGTTATCAGATCACAGCAAAATTTGTAGCACCTGATAAAGACAGCTGGGATAGTCTTCAAAATATTGTGGTTAAAATGGAAACCAACATGGCAGAGAGCCCAGAAGCATACAATTAAGATAATACATGTCTAGGACAACACATAGTTGCCTGTTGTGTAGGTTGACCAGGCATCCTCTTTTACCAGAATAGACCTGCTTTTCACAAGTATGTCCTGCTGTCCTGAGACCCAGTTTTTAATCAAGAAACAAATTGCACCTAATAATATTTCTCAGTCAATTAAATAATTGTGAAAGACAAATTTCCTAAAGTAGAACATTACAGAAAACTATATTTTTACAAAATATGGACCTACTACATTTTGTGTAACTCAAATTATACCCAAAGAAAGAGTAAGAGATATACTGAAAAGAAAGGCAGGTATTACCTACCACCATCCCCCATCCCAACTTTGTGACCTCCCATTTTATGGCCTTTGAGACAAGCAAAACCAAATCCTGAGGTGGTATAAAAACACATCACTTAAACCATTTTTCTTAACAGGACTGCAGCCATATGGGAGTCAATCTTCTGAACAATGTGATTGATGCGACATGTGTTAAAAGTGCTTATTAAATACTGTTTGTCATATATGCACACCTGCCCTAACAGTCAGCAGTCAAACAAAATTTCAAATTTTAGTATGAAACGTATAACTTGTATCCACTTACTGATTATTAATATTACAGGTTTTTACGATTAACAAATTGTACTTACATACCTAGTAAGCTACTATACATAGCAGAAAACATATCCTGGCTATTACAATAAGAAAGTATATACCAGACTGCATTTCTGAAGAAAATAATTTTATTTATGTGTAATGCACCTACACTTTCCTTCCAATTAACAAAAAGGTGATAAATTCTTGTTATGGGTTTTTTCAGCTGCTGCATCATTATAGGCTTATCATCATCTTAAAAATACCATAATAACTGGCAAAGCTAAATGTAAGTCTAGTAATGAAGTTAGGTGTGAAGTCCAAACACAAGTGTCCCAGTTTTTTCTCTTTGAGATCTGGTCAGCGTAAGACTGGTGTGATAATGCTAATGTTTCGAACAGGCATCATTTATGCTTATCCTCACCCTAATGCACGTTCAAGAAATTTAGAACATGGAGTGTTTAGCATCTCCCAGCCTACATTATGGGTGGAAAGTTTGGTATGGTGACAGGTCAAGTCTTCTGTTTTGACTACAAGAATTTAGTGTAAAAATATCCAGATTTACTTCCAATTATCACTGGTCTCTGGAATAAGTACAATCACACTAGCTGCCTAACATCACAGTGAGATAACAGTAACAGGAAAATAAATTTGAGCATTTGTTTAGGCATAAAAAAAATATTATGCGTGGTAATAATATGCTGGCACAGTAATTAAAAGTTCCAAAGAGTATAAATAGTAAGATTATTTCTTTGAGCACTACCTGGAGAAAATTTCATTCTCAGTTACATTTATTTCAGCCTGTATCAGAATAAATGGAACACAAATGAAGAACTGTTCTCAATGACACTTGACTACCACACACAGACTGAAAAATGAGGGCAAGACTTACCTTTATATATTGCTTCCAGTACTGTTCCAAAACTTCCTCTGCCTAAAATATTGAAAGAAAATCCTTTATCCAAGTCACTTTGTAGGAAAGTATTAATCGTGTCTGTATCCAGACAAGGGATAGCAAACTTTTTTTCATATTGTTCCTCTACACTTCTCAATAGTTTAACTTCATACCAGCCCCCAAATAAGCGCCGACGTTCACCAATTTGTTTGTTTATACTCTGACAGTCAGCAGTGAGAAGATTTCTGTTTAAACATAATGCAGAAATGGAATGGAAAAATATTTCCATTTTTAATAAGCCATTTCTAATGAAATTTTGTTTCAGTAATATGCTATTACAAATTAAGAATATTGTAATTAATATTTGATTCCGGAATTACCCAAATTTTCTTGTCAAACTGTTTATCTGAGGTTCGTCATATGAAGATGCTTCTCTTCTGTCCGAGATCAGCGGCGATTGCACTGATGCGTGCCGCCTCGGGCTTGCAACATGCCTCAAAGGGCTTAGTGCTTTCTTTAATGACATCTTCGTCGTCTTTGCTACATGTGGGAATCGCCACCTGTCACTTGCGCGGCAGAGATTTGAATTTTTTCAGCCCTACATCAGAGGGCATAGCCATCGACGTTTGATACACGGATACCAACACCCGTCGTAGAAAAATACCATACAGCTTAAATGCGATCCTGGCAATGGAAGTGTAAGCGCGTGACACTACTCTGTTCCTGTTTTGCTTATTAATTACGTATTCCGTGGCCAAGAAATAAAACTTGAATGTTTTTTAGGCCAACACTGTATTCGGATCAGGACTATGGCACGTTTCTAAGACACGCTTAAATATGGTATGTTTTCATGACTGTATTACCCGAAATTCATGAAACCGAAAGCCACAAATAAAAAAAAAAAATGTTATCTCGAAAAGAACACAAATTAATATAGTTAAATGTACTGTAATTGCCAAAAGTTCACATCAAAACATAACGAGGAAGAACTGGCAAACAATATTTTTCATTGAAATGCAATATCCGAAGTGATTTACCAGTAGATAAACAACGAAATATTCTTCTGAATTGCGGTTAGGTATTTTGGAAAAAAGAGGGTGAGAAAGAGCTAAAGCTCTGAAAATTGTGGAATTTTCGCTATAGCATCGTGTACATTAGTAATTATGCTTTGCAAACCGACCAATATTTTTGAACCTTGATAGAAATACAAAGTCAAAGAAGATGCTACAAACAAAATGTTTTTCAAAACCATATAGACAAATTTCAAGCTCAAGATTATCTTAGCTCACTAAACAAATTGTAGCTGTTCAGACGTTATTCCCCCGTAGCGCAATTGTGATATTTGACGTCAATGCAACAGAAAATGATTGTTGATAACCGTGGCGAATAAAATTGATTGTGAACCAATTCTCACTCCCAAGCAGAGTGTGATCTGATTTGAAACATTTTAGCACATTAAAACGGTACATCGTACATGGACTCGAACATGGAACCCCCGCCTTTAGAGATAAATGCTCTGCCAACAGAGTTATTTCTGCACGACTCGTCACTTATCCTCACAGCTTCCCTTCCCTCAGTGCCCCTTTCCTACTTTCCAAACTTCACGGAAGTTCTCTTGCATACCTAGTGGGACTCGTAGGTACTCCTAGAAGAAAAGGTATTCTAGAGAGGGTGAAATACAGATGCAATGCTGCCCATTAAAATTGCCGCTCCAGGAAGGCTAGCAAATATCGAAATATTAATGATTACGCATATGCAGTATAGTAGGAAGAATGCGCTATTGAATTTCAGTTGTTCAGTCCTAGTAAACTCATTTCCCTCCGAATCGTATTTTTCCCCCTATGTTTGCTGTCCTACTGTCGAAGACACCTGCAGTTCGTTGTGTGTCCAGAATTGTAATTACTTTGAGATCTCCGTAATATGTCATTAGTATTTTTCATATTGGATGTGAATACAAGTTTATAGTTCTCATACACCTCCTGTTTGATCAATGCATGAGCAATCAGAACAGTATGAAATTCGATCATTGCAAGAGGATTACGTTTTCGTGTTTGTGATATGATGGTTAACTCTTCACAGATATGGCAAAAATAATTTGTGCTAATATAGTTGCAGGGCGTTTCTTCTGGATTAACAGAAAATAAGAATACTCACGAAACTATAACAACAAGCAGTCACTTTCGACCAATGTTTTCAGAACTGAGACGCAAGATTCTACGAGCTCAAGAAATGTTGATAAACTTCCATCGCTTCTTGGGGGTAGATTTTTATGAGAACGTCTAGTGAACTGTTCGGTTCTTTGCAACAACTACATCAGTTGAACAATTAAAATGAGTCACAGTAGAAAAACAAAATGCTGTGTTTTTAACGGTCTCGAGAGACTGAAGATAGTGTGTCCCAGAAAACTGAGTCTGAAAGGCAGTAGCTTGCTTTTCCTGTACAGGACCACATTTACTGTGACAAAAAAAGCTGTTGACTAGAGTAATAGAAGTGACTGGGATTCGTAGACGACATCATGATTACAAATGACTGCAGCGAAGTCGACGTGATGTGCGCAAGTCGTCACGTTCTAGGGCTGGGCTTACAACTCGCTGACTTTGAGTGTGAGCGCTCTCGTTTGCTCTCGCTCTTGCTCGCGAGCAGAGCAATTACGGCGTGGTGGGGATTGAGGGAAATGCCCTTGTCATGTGGTCGCTACAGCACGGGAGAAGCGCTAGCTGTTTAATAGGGGAGTGATGGGCTCTTGGCTTGGACAAAATGGATGAGCGCAGGAAACGGAAAAATGACAATTAGGAAGAAGGCAGAAGACGGTACAAAAAACTGAACCATGAGCTGAGATAGTTAACTGACCAGCCTAGAAAGGATTAGATGAAGAAACAATGTGAGGAAATAGAAGAATTGGAAAAGAATGGAGAGTTGGAAGAAATGTACAAAACAGTAAAGTCCTTGACAAGAAGAGAAGTAAGGAAGGTAAGCAAAGAAGGAATGTAAAATAATCATGGGAAGAAGACAGTATGTACCGGTATAAAAGAGGAGTAGGAAGTTTTCGATGTATTGTGTGGAAGAGTATATGGTGCACAGGCTGATATCATCAGACCGTTTTTGGAAGATGAAGGGGGAAAAAAGGAAGAGGACAGGGGTCCTAAGATACTGAAATGGGAATTGGAGAAAACAATTCAGGAGCTCCAGGAAAAGAAACTATTGGGCTGATAGAGTACCATCTGAGACAATGAAAGTCTTAGGCCCAAACTGAATATCCAGATTGACTGAGATACTAAACAGGATTTATTACTCACAGGAATTTGACCTCAAGACCTATACTAAGACTATTCTTTACCCAAAAAGTGCAACACATAAAATTCAAAGACTATGGGACAATTAGCTTTGTCAGTCATGTTACAAAGGCTGTAACGAGAGTCACATTAAGGAGAACTGAAAAGAAAACTGAGGCAAATACTGGGGAAGACCAGTTTGGGTTCAGAAAGAAACAAGGACGCTGCAGGTTGACTGGGGACGATTGGTGAAAGAATGATACAAATGAACAAAGAGGTGTACGTTTGTTTTATTGACTGGGAGAAGGCTTTATAGAGTCAACTGAAGAATACTGATGAGAATTTTAAAAGCTGTGGGTATACACTGGAAAGACAAAAGGGTGATAGCGGAGATGCATACAAAACTGAAAGAGTAGGGAATGAGGGGGTGGAAGAGATGAGCATTGGAAAGGATGTATGGCAAGTATACTCATTGTCACTGCAACTGTTTAACATTGGAAGGCCGTAGAGAATGCAAGAGGCATTGTTATTGGAGGAGAAAGGATAAAAGAAAGGATAAATTTAAATACACACATGATTAAGAAGTGCTGGCAGAATCAGGAGAGGAGCTACAAAAGCGATGAGAATAAGCTAGAAGGAAGCTCCAGTTAACATATTTGTAGACAGAGAAAAGATAGAACAAGTAAAATTGTTTCTGTATCTCGGAAGTTTAACGACATTGTACAGAAGATATAAGGAGGTGGATATATAAGGGAAACAGAGCATTTGGATACGTAACGTGTGGAGTGCAGTGTCATACAGCAGTGAATCGTAGTTAAAAAGAAAGAACAAAGATATTTGGAAAGTTTTGAAATGTAGTTGTGGAGATAAATGCTTCAGATGAAGTGGACCGATAGGCTTGATAATGAAGAGGTAATGAACAAACTAGGAGGAGAAAAAAGGTCATTGAAAGTGATCAGAAAGAGGAAAAAATCTTGACTGGGACTCTGGGGTGATTCAGATGTCCCTGCCTCTGTTGTTTTATGCAACCCGCAGTGTTATGGGTGGCCTTCGCAAACCACGTGCGAGTTTTTCACATTTTCCTGTAAACTGTTGGTCCTACAGAAAAAATAAACAGGACCGTTTTGTAAGGAATTTAATTTAGTTAAATTTTGTAGCAGGAAACGTTTCCACTACAGGCTGTAGTTTTCGAGTTATTCAAGAAAAACGTACAAAAGGACCTTCAAACACACTCGGTAACAGAACTCAGTAGACAACACAATAGAAACTTCAGCTAATAAAATTAAAATGACCTCACTACTGGGGCTAACTTACGGAACCGAACGGTATGGACACTACAGTAAAGGGTTACATACGGCTCTCGTGAAACTGCGGGGGGTCCCGAGTCAGCAGTTCTCCTCCGTTGCTAATGTCAAGCTGGCCACTGGCCGCTTCCTGCCCCAACGACCACCAGCCTCGCTGGTGTCGACATATTCCCAGCGCCCGCAACTACTACTGGAACGAAGTTACGAGTGATGCAGCTTGTTCGCTAATAAAATGAAGATTACCCAAAAGTAAGGTTGTATATCATATTTTTCGCAAAGTTGTTTTCACTGGAATACAGTAGTACATCACATGAGACACCCTACCAGGGCAATATATGTCTTTTTTTCTGTTTACAAGTTGAGCTATTTGTAGTTGTAAACTTGACCATCCAGGAAGAATGTTGTATATCAGTGAAAATGTCGGACGTGGCTGATGTGAGTTTCACTCCAAAGGATGTTGTTTCATGAAGTAAAAGCATATAAAGGGAAATAGATCCATGAAATTGAGAGCAGACTGTCTAGAAAAGTAGGAGGAACAGCGGAAAAATCAGTATCTCTGCGACTGCTAAAGATGTGCCTTAAAAAACTACGTCAGAAGAGGTACATACACAGGAGTGCCAAAGAAATTGGTATAGGTAGGTACGTATATTCAAATACAGAAATATGTAAACAAGTAGATTACGGCACTGCGGTCGGCAACGCCTATATAAGACAACAAGTGTCTGGCGCTGTTGTTAGATCAGTTTCTATTGCTACAATGGCAGGTTATGAAGATTTAAGTGAGTTTGAACGTGGTGTTATAGTCTGCGCACGAGCGATGGGACACAGCATCTTCGAGGAAGCGATGAAGAGGGGATTTTCCCATACGACTATTTCACGACTGTACCTTGAATATCAAGAACCTGGTAAAACATCAAATCTCCGACACTGCTGTGGCCGGAAAAAGATCCTGCAGAACAGGACCAACGACGACTGAAGAGAATCGTTCAGCACGACAGAATTACAACCCTTCCACAAATTGCTGCAGATTTCAATGCTGGGCAGTCAGCAAGTGTCAGCATGTAAACCATTCAACGAAACATCATAGATATGGGCTTTTGGAGCTGAAGTTCCACTCGTATATTGCATGACACAAAGTTTTATGTCTCGCCTGGGCCCAACAACCACTGACATTGGCCTGTTGATGACTGGAAACATGTTGCCTAGTCAGACAAGTTTCGTTTCAAATTGTATTGAGTGGACGGACTTGTACAGGTATGGAGACAACCTCATGAATCCATGGACCCTACATGTCAGCAGGGGAATATTCATGTTGGTGGAGACTCTGTGGTGGTGTCGGGCATGTGCAGTTGGAGTGATATGGGAACCCTGATAAGCCTAGATACGACTCTGACAGGTGACACGTACGTAGACAGCCTGTCTGATCACCTGCATCTATTAATGTTCATTATGCATTGCGACAGACTTGGGCAATTCCAGCAGGACAATGCGGCACCCAACAAGTCCAGAATTACTACAGAGTGGCTCCAGAAACACTCTTCTGACTTTAAACACTCCTGATGGCAACCAAACTCCCCAGACGAGAACATTATTGAACATATGTGGGATGCCTTGCAATGTGCTGTTCAGAAGAGGTCTCCGCCCCTTGGTACTCTTACAGATTTTTGGATAGCCCTGCAGGATTCATGGTGTCAATTCCCTCCAGCACTACTTCAGACGTTAGTCGAGTCCATGCTATGACGTTTTGCGACACTTCTGCGTGCTTGCAGGGCCCTACTCGATATTAGGCAGGTACACCAGTTTCTTTGGCTTTTCAGCGTATAAGAACGTTGTATGTCATCATAACGTAAAAACAGTTCACTAGAATAATTTGCTTGGTCTAGCCCCCTGGTTTGGGCAAACAACCGACTGGACAGTGATACTTTTGTACAACTACCTTGTTTTGACAGGGTATTTTAAAACAGTAGAGCGTAAGTTTATTATTTCGGAGTGCAGCTCTCTGCCTTGGGCCTGTACTTTTACATTAATCGGTGAAAAAAGAAGAGCAATGGATTTTATGATTACCAATTAATGGAAGTATGTAATATTTGAAGCTTGTTAAGTACACCTTTCATTACAAAGGAAATGAGCCAGAGTGTTTTTGTTGTCTATATTCTTGAAGTAATTTTGACGTCTGCCCATAACTTGAAAATTGCTAGTTAATTGGTTGAATACCAGTGCAGATGGTCCAAATGCAGTGTGTCTGTGTCTTAGTCGTAATGTCATTCAACTGTGGGTATGTCATTTTGCCCTAAAAACAAAAGAAAAAAATCAGCCCTAGTCTCATTACGCTGCAAGTGTCAGTCGTGATCAGAACACTATTCTGTGTATTTGTGAGTGCATTATGTCAGAGCTCAGTCAATTTGGTGGTGGGAAAGTTGTTGGGGCTGATGTGGTGGCTGCAACCTTTGTTGCACAAAGAACTTCTTCTTTATTGGTTGGGATAACGAGGCTTTGTTGGATATGTGTCAATACCAGGGATTTTGTGTGAAATTCTGACTGAACAGTTCAGTTTATTTTTCCTCTGTTTAAGGTTTTTTGTTGTTTTTTTCCTGTATCCAACTAGTTTTATTTCAGTTTGGAAGTTAATTAAATGAATACATTGTATGAGTTCAGAATGTTTGATATTATGTTCTTTCCATTCTTTTCGCCACTGTAACAGTAAATTATTGTTTTTTATGTACAGCGTTATTTAACAATGTACGTTTACAGGATACACAACATTCTTACACAGAAAACTACATGAAAATAAGATACCTTTCTAAATATTGTAAAATATGGTAAATATGCGTTGCTATTTTATAATACACGCTGTGTCACTTCATCAAACATAATAAAATTTATAAATAAGTAGTACCAAACGAAAACAACAATTATTTTTACAATCTGAAAACTATGAAATTGTGATGCACAACCATCTTTGAGGGAGGTTTTCAAATGTATAACTGTTAAACCCATTTTTTGAGCTAACATTGGTCAGCAGCTAGACGTCAGCTCATCGCCTTAATGCTGCCACTATAAGATAGCCAGACACCACAGGGTGATCACCAATCTGGCGATAAGCTGGTAGCTATACAGTCTTTTAAGTTAATATTTGTCTTAGCAATACTCGAACAAGTTGCTTTTACAAAATATTCAAAATTGTTTGTTGTTGAGCTTGAGAACGTCTGCTTTGCTACAATACTGTATTTATTTGTGTTCCAGAAACATTATGCTATGTCTTTGATACATGTTTCCTGTGAAAGACAGTTTTAAGACACAAATGATTACAGACATTGGCTGCAAGTGGACATTGCTTTAAATCAACAGGGAAGTTGAAAATTTGTGCCAGAGTGGGATTTGAACGTAGTTCTCCTGCTTATTAGGCAGATGCTCTGACCACTGCGCTATCATTTATTTTTAAAAAGAGAAAAAACCTCTGTGGCCCCAAAAGGGTGAGGTGGGGGCAAAGTGGACAGGGATTGCAACACGAGGCCTGGCCACCACATCCCATTACCAATTCCCAGGAACCAAGGACAGCCTAAGTAATGTGGAATAGAGGTACAATGAACATCAATAAATTATTTATTTATTTTCCTTTATTTTATTAAATTATTATTAATATTACTGAGAACTGCAGGAAACTGATGTCACAGGGAGGAGGGCACAGCAGGACACCAGACTCAGTGAGATAACTGACTCAGAGTTTTTTTTTTTTTTTTTTTTTGGAGAAGAACATTCCAATGGGCAGAGAATATACCGGTTCTAACAATGGAAGATACGGGGATCAACTCATGGCAGGAACACCCCAGCTCTGGGGTGGGTTAAGGAAGACCCTACAAAGAAACTGGAGAAAAATTGCTGTATCTGGTGTTACAGACAATTTCACAATGGTGTTAGTTACGGAAGTGCCAAAAATTAAGGACATTTTTCTCTCTGTCAGCAAACAAGTAGTGAACTGCATGGCGACAAATTCACTTCACAGGGTTCACCTTCATTCGTGGGAAGAATGCCGAGTCCGGAAAGAGGATCAGGTGAGGAGGTATCTGATGAGGTGCTGTATGGGCAATTATGGCCAGCATCTATGATACCAAGAACCTGATACCTATCACTGATCCGTACACCAGGCGATGTTCACCCATGTCCATAACACCACAGGCGACGCACAATGGTGTGCCTTTGAGGTGAATACCATAAAGGCATGACTGGCATACTTGCTTCCCAATGACTATAAGGTATCAGGCAGGCTGGAAATCAGTGGCAACATAAGGAGCATACAGCAATCCGCAGATGGCACACCAGCTGACGTGGGGATGCTTCCCCCCAACCACATTCAGTGACCCGTGCTGCTGAAGAAAGCCATGGATCACCTTCGGGAATGTCAAGTGCACTGACAATGTCACAGTATGGATGTAACTCAGTTCGATGAAAAAATGGCGGAAATAAAATAAGAGAGATAGGACGTCCAAAAGCTGTATAGGGCTGAGAGAGAGCATGGGGCGAGGGCCTCCAGCAACAGGCTGATAAGGCTCACTGGGCAACTGTGCCATAGCACCATTTGAGAGCTGATGCAAAGGGCTATCGCTCCTTCAGGGACATAATAAAGCCCTAAATCTCACCTACGCCATGGGAGGATGAGGGTCTCTTATCTTGAACAGCAAGCTGTGGCAAAAATATGAACCCAATGGCACTAGCTTGCGGTGGGCCAAGGGTGGCGGAATAGAAAGTGTCTGTGCCACATGAGGGCTACGTGACGTCAAGTATACATTTACATATTGTGTCAGATACAGAAGATCGAGTGCTCGTATATGGTGATCGAGGAGCTCAGCTCATAATTGGGACACTATGTGCTAGCACTTGAGGGCAATCGTGCACTGTAGATCACTTATGGAATCGAGTCCTAAGCTTTGGATAGTATCAGCTACACATAATGGAGCAGCGCTGTCTGCAGGAAGCCCCACACCTATAGCCATGGCACTCGCTTTGTGGACGTTAAGGCAGCTACCAGAAGCTAGACCATAGATGGTAACCCATCCCTGTGACTCCCTGATCTCAGCAGCGCTCTAAATAACGATGACGAGATTACCTGCATAAGTCACTGAGAGACATCCCCTACAGATGTTGGGGAAGGCTGCAGAGCAATGGTTCTATGGTGAAGGCATACAGTGCAGAGGGCAGGCATCCTTGACGCACCAGTCCACAGGTCAAGATGGGAGGCGTGAGATGGCCATTGTAGAATATATGGCATCTAGCTCCATGAAGGAGATGCATCACGACCTTGAACGATAGTATCAGTGTATCCCATATTGAGGAGCACCCCTTCCAGGAAGTCGTGGTTGGCCTGTTGAAACACCCAACTGAAGTCAAGAGCTGTAAAAGTCCAAGGACACGACAAGCTTGAGCAAGAGCGAGTAAGTCCCGACAGTGACAGAGGCCAGTGTGGATGTTATTGCCACCTCCCAAAGAATTTTGATCAGGGAAACCACATACCAGGCCGTCCATTTAAGCTGTGCAATGCAGACAACATCTGGGTAAAGACCTTCAGGTCGCTGCTGAACAACATCAGGGGACGGTAATCACATATTCGTGATGTACTCTGAGGCTTGTGGATGGGAATGAGGAGGATGTCAAGAACATCATCTGGGATATGCACGAGAGGCGACATTAGGTCCTGACAAATTTCCGTCCAAAAAGTCATCCTTAGGGGACGAAATATCAGGTAAAACTCTAGTGGCAGACCGTCAGGACCAGGCGACTTGTTTGTAGAACCTGCCCGAACAGCATCATGGACTTCGTCTTCCTTGAAGTCGGCAAGCAGATCCATCACTACATCACCAGGAAATGAGCCAAATTAAAGTTGGGAGACTGCCATGATGTTGGCAGGGTGGTGATGTTGTGCAGAGTACAGCGTAACATAATGTTCGTGGAGGACAGACCTAATAACCATCCATCATTAGTCGTAAGAATCTTAATCAAAGTCCCTCAACGGTGGTGCCATCCTGCTATCACATGGTACATAGACGGATGCTCCTGCAACCAGACCATAGGTCCTTCAAGGTGACATTGTGAGATGGACATGCTCTGTTCCTTGGCACGATTCACCATCGCCTGACGCTCTGGTGAATATGGCATCACAGTACATTCCCAGAGAATGGTGAAGTAGGAATGTTGTGTTCGTTGCTGCCACGTCGCCACCTCCCTTCTGTAATCAATCAATGCCTTCTGGAGGGCAGGCTTTGTGCAGGGGACCCATTATGACTGAGCAGACTGATATGCATCACAGTATCGATGACAAGCTGTCCATGTGGTCTCGATGAGCTACCAGCAGTCAGGTGAAGTAAGAGGAATCATTGGACCCCAGTCATGCCACACACTTTGGCGGCAGACATAGATGGCACAGATGCATGCGACATGATCAGAGAACGCAATGGACCAGACTTCAGTAGCCTGCACACGACCGACGATAAACACGATCAAGTCAACTGGAAGAATGGCTAGTGGAATGTGTAAACCCCCGACGATCACCATGAACGTGCTACCGAGAGTCCACAAGATTGAGGTGTCAGAGAATTGCCGCTAACACCATGCACGGAGAGTGGCCTGGCAGTTGGTCTTCAGGTGCCTGCATGGAGCTGAAGTCCCCTCCCATGATCAATGCATCCTGGCGACCCAGGAACGGAGGCATAATTGCCTCAGAGAAAAAAGTGGAGCGTTTATGGTAGCAACTCGAACCAGATGGCACATAATCACTGACGATCCTGACGACACTAAACGTGAGAGCCATGAATCTGGCATCAGGGAGATAGGCTAGTCTATCAGCATGGATACCATCTTGTAGGAGGATCGCCACTTCGCTACCAGTTGGGGAAGCATGTGCTGTGAGTCCGTATGGAGCACAAAATGTTGCAATATGCACCTTCTGAAGGAGGGCAACGTCAATATCCGGAGCATAGAGTATTTCGTGGAGTAAAGCCAGTTTGTGATGGGTGCAAAGAGTGTTGACTCTGACCGTAGCTATGCGATAAGTTTGGAGGATCACCAGGAGGATGAGTGATGCAAACGTGGGGGGAGCATACAGAGCTCCCTGTTAGGTCCCTGTGGAAGAATACATCACTATGACGGGGAGAGAGCTGACCCCACCAAGAGGGTTCCATCGCTCAGTATACCTCTAAAATTTCCGTCCTCTGCATCAACATCGTCTGTCTAGGAGACAGACGTCTCACCAGTCCATTTCAATGGAACGCTGTCAGGGATGCTCCCATAGGTAGCGCCAGACCCAGAGAGGGAGGCAACCGCATCGCACACAGGTGGGGGAATGTCGTTGTCCGTAGGTGGTTACTGACGGGAGGAGGAGAAGGAGGAGGAGCGGAGAGACGTCGCATCATTCGGTGTCAAGGCGTCAGAGGACAGCACATCATCGGTAGGAAGATCATCATCCTGTGCACATATCCGAGAGAGGCAATCATCAGAAAGTGTACGCCACTGTCTCTTCCAGTTCCTCGGTGAGAGTAGGTTCCTAAAATGCTGGTCCTTGCCGGAAGGCTGTCGTCCGACATGTGGACAGATGGCAGAAAGACGGAGGTCGGTACTGCTCCATAATCAACAACCATGGGATGAGGACAGACAGCATGCGCCTGCTGACCATCATCGATTGTTTGTACTGCCTCTGGCAGGAGTGTAGGAAAGACAGGCAAAACGCCCATCTCGTCGTCGAGAGGAGTCGACGCCGGTACCGATTGGTTAAGAGGGGGTAGGGGGGGCAGCAGGCAACCCCCGCCTCGGACGCTTAAAATAAAGGTAACACAGTGGGCGACACACGAAAAGCGACGCCTCCGATATGCATTTGAAACAGCTCACGTCGGAGGCATTCAGAACAGTCAGCGCCATCCTGGCTACTACTTGAACAAGGGCGCGGTTGGCCATCGTACATGACGACAGCCCTGCAGCTGGCAATAACCAAGTAGGAAGGCACGTGTTTCCGTGGTTCAGCTTGTATCTTTCGGACGCCGTTGAGGACACGGTAGGTTTTGAACGTCCTCCGTGTTTCAGCAACGTAACTGCCTACGTTGCGGTAAGATTCAAAGGCGTCCACCATAACGTCCGATGGTACCTCAAACGCGAGTTTGTAAACCATCAACGTTCGGTGTCTAAAACAGATGTGAGCAACCACGACACTCCCTATATGTCCGTCAGAGAATCGGAACTTCAAATCGTTAGCACGGCGCCGCGTAACTTCGGCGCACAGCTCTTCATTCGCCAGCCTTATGTGCACAGTAGTACTGAGGACTGAAAAATGAATTCCGAGAACATCTTGTGGCGGGAGACACATTTCGTCCCGTATAAACCGTTCTACTTCATACGCCTTCAATCGTTCATAATCATGTGGAAAAGTTAATTTAATTGTCGCTTGGCGGTAGGAAAACGCCGTGATGGTCGTTGAAGCCGGACTCTTAAGACAACCCGCTACGCGGAAGTAAACAAAAATGGTTCAAATGGCTCTGAGCACTATGGGACTCAACTTCTGAGGTCATTAGTCCCCTAGAACTTAGAACTAATTAAACCTAACTAACCTAAGGACATCACAAACATCCATGCCCGAGGCAGGATTCGAACCTGCGACCGTAGCGGTCTTGCGGTTCCAGACTGCAGCGCCTTTAACCGCACGGCCACTTCGGACGGCGGAAGTAAACAGGCGAGCGCTTGCTCGCTAGCAGCACAATTGGCGAAAAGAAGACAAGGCGCGATCGCCTTACCTCTGCGGAAGGCAGTCTGATTCGGACAACGTGGTCAGTGCATTTGCACGGACTACCTTAGCATGCCTCCAGTCGAATTCAAATTCTCAACTTATCCACACACTTCTAACGTAGTGCACCTTGCCTATTATTCTCAGTACTCGCGGCTTTTCACCGATTCCCGAAGGAGTGCGAACCCGGTGTGCATCACTACATTAATACAAATACAATTTTGATCTACTTACAGATTCGAAACCGTCCGCGCTATAACGTTTTCATAAATAAAATTTTACTTAAAGCTGCTCGTCTGTCTTATGGAAATCTACATTTCCTAGGGTGGGCTTCCAGTTCAGTAACGAAAAATGGGTGCATGTAGAGGAAGTGAACATAACCCACGATCAGATGAGAGAAAATACAGATTCTAGCAAGACAGAAGAGTGTCTGCAACTAACATTTTAGTCATGTAAAAAATTATGATGTGAAATGCTTTCCAGAACATACCCACTAAAGTTACATTTAATATAAAAGGTGAAACACGTGTGGAACACAAATAAATATTATATGACAGAAGCAATCAGATGTTTTCAAGATAAAAATGAATATTTGTATACTTGATGTGGAAGGTGACCTCACAGGTAAAATTGTTATTCAAAATCGAGCTTCAGCATTCTGAAGTATGTATCTACGATTAAGTATCGGAAGCAGTTCGCTTACTTAAAAAGGAACACATCCACAAAACCTGATTTCTGTATTCGTTACTAACATTTCTTTGTGTGATGCAAAAGCAGAAGAGCACTTACCTCCAGTAACTCGCCTTCGTCCAAATCGCGGTAACAATGTAGCTTCTGTAAACACAGGAGAAGCTATATCCGAAGCTTACTGAGATGTGATGTCAAAATGACGTCTACTTATTAAGGACATTCGTCAGCTGCTATCTAGTTTCGTGGTAGTATCGAGTTTCACCGAAGTAAGATGAGCGAATGCGTGTGCGGTGGTGATAGGGGTTCGGCGGCGGGAGGGGGATTTTCACCAGAAGCTTACTCGGAATTCTATCTCCCCCCTAACAATACAGCATCTTGATTGTGTCGATAATACGTCGGCTCCTAGGGATCGTTTTTGTAATAGCGGCTCTATTTAGTCCCACCATAGCGTGATAGTAATATTGCGTCTAGTATGCTTGCTGCAGTATGCTGCGAATGTAACGTGACTAGTTACTGTTATTTAATAGTTACGGCAAAAGATGCGAAGTGGGCTCCCTTTGCATCAGTCTGCTCCACAATCATCATTTCAAACACTAGCAAAGAACTGGAAACGTGTTTATAGGTTACGTACCAGTGAATAAGTCGTATCATTCGTTTTTTAACAAGCAGACGCGTGTGCTTTGCAACAAACTGCTTTGTTTCTTTTTCTGCCTGAGCAGTTAACGCTTGTTTCACATTGACGTGAATACAGACAGCAAAACACGTAGTTAATACGTAGATCAATCATTAAGTTTGCTGTTTTCGTAGTGTAATTAATTACACTGTGTCTGCGGATTCATTCGTGGTACAACGTGCATTCTTTATACGCCTTCCATTTACATTTACACAATACGAGATGTTCATAAAATTAATTATACAAAAATAACCTTTAATTGTGAAAAAGGCAAATAAATTACAGAAATGTTCGATAGAGTACTGAATGCAGTATATCTTCAAGTTTTATTCACAAACGTTCAGCGTGGTTACCGTCTGCAACACAACAAATGTCCCATCTGTAATCAATATCCTGCTAAATCCTATCAAGCAATTCTTGATGTATGGTGGCAAAAGCTTGCATTACCGTTTCGCAGCTCTGTCTTTAAATAATCCCAAACACAGAAGTCCAGTGAGATTAAATCAGGTGATAATCGTGGCCAGGATATTATTCCACCATGTCCAATCCAAGTCGGCACATTCCTAGGGAGTGCAATGAACTGGTACAAAGCCAGGCCAACAGACTTTACATGCATTGACCAAAGAAGGATAGTGCATTGAAAATGGCTAGTTTCTACTCTACCAATAAAAATTCCAAAGGACGACTGATAGCTGAAATCTATTATTTACTATTAATGTTGTCTGCAACATCATTAATATACAACAAGATCAGCGAGGGCCCCAACACACTTCCCTGGGGCATATCTGAAGTTACTTCTACATCTGACGACGACTCTCCATCCAAGATAACATACTGTGTCCTCCCTGCCAAAAAATCCTCAATCCAGTCACAAATTTCACTTGATACCCCATCTGATCGTACTTTTGACGAAAAGCGTAGGTGTGGTGCTGAGTTAATGGTTTTCAGAAATTGAGAAATATAGCATGCACCTAACTCCTTTCATACAAAGCGTTCAGTAAGTCACGTGAGAAAAGTACGAATTGGGTTTCACGTGATCGAGGTTTTCGAAACTCGTGTTGGCTGGTATTGAGGAGGTCATTCTGTTCGAGATACATCATTATATTTGAGCTGAGAATAAGTTCTAAGATTCTACAACAAATCGATGTCAAGAATATTAGACGGCAGTTTTGTGTATCACTTCTACTAAACTTCTTGTGGACAGGTGTGATCTGTGCCTTTATCCAAGAGCTGCGCAAAGTTTTTTGTTTGATTGGTCTACCGTAGATTATTGTTAGAAGACAGGCTAACTCATCCGAAAATTCAGTATAGAATCTGACCCTGGAGCTTTGTTCAATTCTAATGATTTCAGCTGTTTCTCAACGCCACTGACTATTTATTTCATTCATCTTTTCAGTGGAATAAGTTGGAGCAACTCTCCTGGGTTTTCTTTTGTAAAGGAACATTTACAACAGCTTTCACTTTCCTACCCTCAATTTCAGTTCCTGTCTCATTCACTATGGGCTGGATACTAACTTTGCTGCCATTGACAGGCTTTGCATACGACCAGAATTTCTCTGGGTTCTGTGAAAGATCACTTCACAATATTCTGCTACAGCAGTCACTGAAGATATCACGCATTTCTCTCCTGACAGCCAAAAGCATTTCATTCAGCATTTCTTCATCTATAGCCCTACGCATTGTTTTACACCTATTTCGCAGTAATCTCTGTTTCCTTAGAAGTTTCTTTACAGTGACTGTATACCATGGAGGTTCTATTCCATTATGAACGGTTCTATTGGATACGTGTTTATCCAGTGCATGGTCAACTATTCTTTTAAATTTGAGCCAGAGTTCCTCTACATGTCCCTTCCCAGTGCTGAAAGGTTCAGGTTCTTCATTGAGATATGACACTACTGATTTTTTTAAATCTTTGTTGCCACAACCGCGTCAGGGTCACTAATACCAGTTTCGATATGGACTCCTCAAAGAGGTCAGGTCTATTTGTTGCATTTAAAGTCAACATATTTGCTTCACGAGTGAGGTTCCTAACTATCAAGCTCTAGGCAGTTTTGAGAGAAAGCATTTAATAAATTTTCACAGGATGTCTTACCACGCGCATCACGAACAAAGCTGTAATTTTCTCAGTCAACTGATGGATGATTAACGTCTTCACCAATGATTACACTATGATTGGGGACCTTACATACAAATGAAATCCAATTTCCTCTAAAGTTTTGGGTTACACCAGGAGATGAGTCTCTTGGGAGACTGAAGGATCCAATCATCATTTTTATGCCCACACCTGATACTGAGTCTTGCCCAAACAATCTCACATGTACCTTCAACTTCTATCTCGGTGGATTTGAGTTTCATGTCTACTCTGACAAACTGCACCACCTCCATTTCCCATTTGCCTATCCTTTCGATATACACTTAAATTTTCGCCAAAAATCTTACTGCTGTCAATTTCAGGTTTCAAGAAGGTTTCTGTACCTAGTATAATGTGAGCTGCATTGGTTTTCATGAGGTTTTCGTAATACCTTCTAAACTGTAACACTAAACATATTCAGTTCTAAGATGGCACTTCTCGTCGATTTACCCTACTACGAATGTAAGACTGCCGAATTTGTTTAACTGCTTCGTCAGATACTGCTGGCCGACCTGACCCGCGTCCTATGTGATACACAGCCAGTTTCGGTGAGACGATGGTACCAATTAATAATAGTTTGTCTTTGAGGTGGTAGCTTGCGAGATTTAGTCCTCAATTGTCTCTGAACTGTAGTAGCAGATTTGGATTCGTCAAACCATAAATAAACTGCGCACAGTCTGCCTGTTAACAGTGATGGTTGTTGGAATAACTTATTCGTGCATGTCACCTATTGGGAAATAACAATGTTAGGCGAGAATTAAACTTGAAGAATACCGCATTCAGTGCTGTATCAGGTATGTCTGTAAATCATTTCCTCTTTTTGCAATTAAAGTTTGTTTTTGAATAACTAATTTGTAAACATCCTTATTAAGTGCCCTCTATACCTAAGTGATGAAACGCAGGTTCAGAACACATATTCCAGAAATAGTGCATGGAGAATCTAAACACGTGTGTAATTGCTTTAACAGAAAAAGGAGCAAGGCGATTTCTTATAAAGTATACAGTCAGTCTGAGTAAAAAACACATGTTATCACACAGTTGTACTTTACCTGTGTTTGATAGTGACTATATGAACCTATCTATATCAGCACTTCGTTTATAAGATTCATTTTCACGTTATCTCTACAGTTAATGCAGTTAATGTGCATGTAGTTCACATGACTTTTCTTGCAAATCGTCTGTCCATATTCTCTGGTATATTAACTAAATCGAACAAATTCATTCCTGACATAGAACGATCCTATATGTATATAACATCGCATATTGCCGAACATACTTCCATTAATCTAATAAGAAAGCCTCAATCTTTCATAAACACGAAGATGTATGAAAAATACTTGAATATAGCAGGACATGAACCCCCCTCCTTTTGACTTCGCAACTGCATACCAGTAACCGCTTCACTACGGTGAGCTCACAGATCTGACAGTATCTTTTATTTTAGAGTCACCTGAATGATTATTGTGATACGTCGCAATATAAAGAGATCAGAAGTGATTGGTTTTGATCATACGCTGCATTTGGTTTGCGCGCGATATAGTGCTGAAGATCAGCCGACGCGACACTGACAGTTCAGAGAAAGGAAGGGGGTCGGTCACACAGGGTTGTAGCCAGGATTTTGTCAAGGAGTGTTAAAGAGTACCTTAAAAAGACACATGTTTTCCGTTTATTCTGAAAATTTCTATAAAGAACGATAAACCATTTTATTCGACAATGATCTCGAAATTTTCACAAAACAGAGATATAATCTCGTTACTTAGGTGTGCTCTCCCTTCACCTTCCAAGGTCATTTTACACGGAGGTGACGAAGTGGTCCGGAATGGACGAACGAGAACTTTCGGGACACTGTGATTATTACCTACAGGGCTTTAGGAATAAAGAGATCCCTGTTCGACAGTGCGATATTTTGCCATTAGGGCTAATTATGATAGACTACTGAGCATTTTTTTAAAAGAAATACAGCCATCGACGTATGCTGCCACTAGCATTTGCAGCCGTCGACATTTAGGCGATATTTCTGTTGATCAACATCATATTGTGCGACACAGGCAAATCCAAGTGTATTTTTATGGACTGATGTGAATTGTAATGGTATTTACCGCTCCGCTGCCTTGTGAAGTAGTAAAATAACGACTCGGGTGCTAAAATGAAATTGCTATAGCCAGGTATCTTGGTTATTGTAGTAATGCGCACATACTTTTCACTTATCATAACGCTAGTAGACGTATCAGAATCGGTTTTAATTTCCTTTCTTGTTACAAATTTATCCATAATTAGAAACTGTATCACAACAGCACACAATAAACGGCACCACTCACATTAAATTAACCGCAAGTAAGAACTGAACTGATTAACACAACAATTGAGCTCAGGCGAAGCCAACAATGTTCAGTATCTAGTCTTGGCTAAAACAGGTATGGGCGATATCCGATAGCGTTATGGGTATATAGATAGTTTAAATTTATCGTTGGCCTTGTTGACCGTTGACGGCGCATATCCCTTTTTCGTGGTATGACAGAAAATCAAAATATCTTTCAATTTCACTTAACGGCAACCTAATCGTGTGTAACTTCATTTAGGTCATAGGGATGGTCGTCCACTTAGGCTACGTCCTTGTGTGGTGGCGCATGAGACGGGGCATTGAGAGTATGTGGACCTGTGAATATCTTTAAGGGCCCGGATGCGACGTAGTGTCCAGTCCGGCAGTAAGCACAAAGTACCAACCCCTAGTACTTGCAGTGACATAAGATGTACGTTTTTAAAGAGGAGAGAGAGAAGATTCGGCTTGTATATAGACATATTATGAAAGTGATATGTGGAATTAGTTATAGACCCGAGAACGTTTCTGTAAAGGGTTTACACTATGTATTTAATAACATATATAATGATGTGCCCACAAAAGAGATCGACCCACCAGATTGAAATATTGATCAATACTTATCGACTGATCTTGATTGCATTCTTAACTAATCTATGAGAGACATTTTAATGGGACACTTAGTTATGTCAGCTTAATTAATGAATCAAAATATTTACACGCTCAACATGGCACTTTGTGTTGGCAAGCGTATACATACATCACCTACAACATTTGGAATATAAGCTTTATTTGTTTAGTCGTCAATTTCAATTACTTATTCAGAGTTTTGCGTAAGTATAGCCTGTATTTTAAATATCGTTAAAGTTATGTGGATACAGATTGCAGCAGATGAAATTTTTGTGAATGGCAATGCGCCATGTCACCGAACCGCAGTTGTTGGCGATGGGTTTGAAGAACATTCTGGACAGTTCGAACGAATGATTTGGCCACACAGATTGGCCAACATGAATCCCATCGAATATTTATGGGACATAACCGACAGATCAGTTCGTGCACAAAATCCGCACCGACAACACTTTCGCTATTATGGGGTTAGAAAGGCAGTATTGTTAAATAATTCTGCAAGGGACGTCCAATGATTTGAGTCGATTCCATGTCAGGTTGCAGCGCTACGCCTGGTAGGAGGAGATCCGACACCATACGAGGAGGTATCCCATGACTTTTTGTCGCCTCATTGTATATATGATTTGTAATTATTCAAGGTAGGTTTGTGAGCAAACTACCTTAGATGTTATTAAGTGTAATGTGTAATTTTCATCAGATCTTTACTGTGCTTATAATGAGTTACCTCAAACCCTGTTGGATGGACGCATTTGAATAGACAGGATCTGTGCTGCTCTGAGTGGTGATTTAGCAACACGGGTTAAGAATTTAGAAGTTCTTGCAGGCGACAGTCACGACACTTAGAAATATGTCACACGATGGTTGAGCAGCAAGTCTGATTATTTATTTACAGGTCAAGTTCCGTAGGACCAAATTGAGGAGCAAACTTCTAAGGTCATGGAACATGTTAGTATATGAAATGAGAGCATAAAAGAACAGATAAAAATAAAATGTTTATGAACCCAAGAAAAGTCAATCCACAAGTTTAAGTAAACGCAATCAACAATATCCTGTGAATTAGCTATTCTATTTGCATACCACATACTCTTTGCCTTCCTTATAACATTTTTAAGCATCTTACAATACCGTTTTCATTTGGGCTACTGTAGCTTGATTGTGACTACTTCTAACATTCTGATATAATTCCCACTTTGTTCTACATGATATTCTGATCCCACTAGTCAGCCACCCAGGCTGCCTGTTGCTGCTAGTACCCAGTTTAGAACGTTCTGATGGAAAGCAACTCTCAAAGAGCATGAGAAATGTGTTAACGAAAGCATTATATTTATCATCTATGTTATTGGCACTATAAACATCCTGCCACTCTTGTTCCGTGATAAGATTTAAAAAACTCTCTACTGCTGATGGATGAACTTTCCTACATAGTTTGTAATTATATATGTCATTTGTTTGAGTACAAAAGCCTTTTAGTGTTAAAATTTGTGCGTCATGGTCTGAAAGGCCTCCTTTTACTAACTAGTAATGAAGAAGTGATCAATACTTTGGATTATTTTGCCTGCAGTTCATTGGAATCTGTAATTTATGTGTGTTCAGCTCATTCGCACTTAGAGACAGCTCGTACCAAGTTGGACTTTATCTCAGTCTGTTTATGGTGGGAGGGGGGCGGGGGGGGCGGGGAGCGGGGAGGGACGGATTATTCTAGCAGTTGTCGACACTTAGAATTATTTCATCGAGTGTCTGAAAGACTTACATTTAATAAGAATGGATATATGAAGCAATGGAAAATTTTTCCTTAACCTAGACCGCACATGACGAACCGCGTGTGACTGGTGCACCATCATATGTTTGTGCTATTAGTTTGTATGGACAATTCTCCGTATGGCGATTTATCTGTTCTGTTATGTACGTTGCCAAAGACTGGGGTATCTTGCTTTTCTGCTGCTACGAAGTCCCACAATCTTTCAACTGGGCATCCATTAATGATGTACCTGTATTCTACAATCATCTAGGAAACACAGGCTACGTCACTGGTTTCGTAAGCTGTTACAGCCAAAACCAAGTACTCTTAATTTCCTTTGCAATTTCCTCTTGGCAAACTTGAAGCATGTATTAGAGCGTTCATTCTGGGTGATTTAAGAGGTGCCTTTGAAAACTGTTGCTTTTTCTAAATAAAGATGTAATAACAATTTTAATTCTGCTCTATATCAATCAAGGTACGAAGAACGCCAAGATTGGAAGATGATTCAGTCTCGGAGGGAAAGTACCAACGCACCACAGAAACGAATAAAGTGAAAAATTAGATTTAATATGTACCCATTATCGGTAACTTTTTGGTTATGAAATGCCACGGATCTACCGTACCGACTGTATAATTGACTACCTATATTTTATTTGCCCAGGCTTGCCAGATTCTGAACATTATTCACAAGGACTGAAGAAAGTTTGCGTTTCCTAATTTCTTCATGGAGGAGTTGAATGTCATAGATTTCGTGTTTAGCCTAAGAAAGCTCTATTCCAAATAATAAAAGTAAGGAAAACAAAGTAAGGAGTTTTTCAGATCTCAGCCATTCACGTTTGCTGTGTCATTCGTAGTTAAATTTTTTTCTGAACTGACGAGTTTTGGTTTTAACTGTCTGTGGAATTATTGAAGTAGGAGTCAACCTACTCAGCCTCTTGATTTTTAATTTTCCTTCAAACTTGTATAAATGGAAGGGTTCATAGAGCAAAGTAATTACCAATTTCATTATTTCACGTATTCACTTGTTACCCGAGCTCAAAATTCGCTACAGCACACAACGTACAGAAAATCGTAATTACTTCACTCGCTGCTAGACGTCAACTGTAAGGAAGTGCGTTAATCCCGCTTTTTTCGAGAACTGACAGGTCCGGTTCTCTTTGGACTAGTCCGCCTCTGTTTTTGCAATTCACAGTGTAGCTCAGGTAGGAGTTTCTACAGCCAGGGCCCGTATACATTCACAGTGCGCCAAGAATTGTCTCCGCACGCTGCAGGCCCTCCACTTTTTTCAAACTTTTTTTTTCTATATTATGCAGATTCATTACATCATGATACATGATACGACATCACTAAGACCTAAAAATAGTGCATAATTAGTTATTTACATCATAAAGTGGTTCAAAATGGAATATTACCTATTTTCTGGTCTAGTCTATGGCTTTTCTGTCATGTTAAACCTATTTTACTGTGAAAACTACGGTGCTTTTTGATGAAATAAACTTCTTTTCCGGATAAAGGATTCTAAATTTCCCTTAAATTGTCTTGTCAAGGACGTTGTTGCGCCACTTCTTGTACTTTCGTTTATCATGCAGAATTCTGTGTTGTTCCGTGACGTAGTATATACACTCTACGACAACAACAAGAAAGAAACACGCACCACGAAAGGATTATCCAAGTGGGACGGAGCGGTTGTAGGCGCTGCAGTCTGGAACCGCGCGACCGCTACGGTCGCAGGTTCGAATACTGCCTCGGGCATGGATGTGTGTGATGTCCTTAGGTTAGGTTTAAGAAGTTCTAAGTTCTTGGGGAACTGATGACCTCAGAAGTTGAGACCCATAGTGATCAGAGCCGTTTCAACCATTTGAAATCAGTGATGTACTATACATGTACAGACAAACAATTGATTACAATGTCAGAAAAAATGGACGATTTATGAAGAGAAAGAGCTTCACAATTTGGGCATGTCAATAACACCAAACCAATAATACATTTGTTCATCTCTGGCCCTTTCAAGAGGAGAAGCAATTATTCGACTTGGCATTGATTAACAGAGTTGTTGGATGTCCTCCTGAAGGATATCGTGCCAAATTCTGTCCAATTGGCGCGATAAATCGTCAAAATCTCGAGATGGTTGGAGGGTCCTGCCCATAATGCTCCAAACGTTCCCACATGGAGCAGATCCAGTACTTTGCTGGCCAAGGTAGGGTATGACAGGCACGAAGACAAGCAGTAGAAACTCTCGCCAAGTGCGGGTGTGTACTATCTTGCCAAGATGGCTTGGCATGAAGGCAAACAAACAGGGTGTAGAATATCGCCGACATACCGCTGCGCTGGAAGGTTGATGCGGATGACAACCAAAGGGGCCCTGCTACGGAAAGAAATGTCATCCCAAACCATCACTGCTGGCTGTCGGGCGATATGGCGGATAATAGTCAGTTTGGTATCCCACCACTGTCTGGGGCGCGTCCAGGTACGTCTTCGCTCTTCATCGGGGCTCAGTTCGAAGCGTGATCCATCACTGAAGATAATTCTACTCCAGTTGTAAGTAGGCTGTTTATGTTTTCTCTATGTAAGTAGGCTGTTTATGTTTTCTCTATGTAAGTAGGCTGTTTATGTTTTCTCTATGTAAGTAGGCTGTTTAGGTTTTTTATTGGTAACGCCACCTCTGTATGACAATCACTGGCTGTGCTGTGGGCAGTCTGTGTCTGCTTTGCATTGTTGTAATACTCGCCATTGTAGTGTTAGGCAGCTGGCTGTGAACAGCGCGTAGCGTTGCGCAGTTGGAGGTGAGCCGCCAGCAGTGGTGGATGTGGGGAGAGAGATGGCGGAGGTTTGCAATTTGTCATGAACTGATATATATATTATGACTTGTGATGATATTAAGGTAAATACATTGTTTGTTCTCTATTTATATCTTTCATTTGCTAACTATCCCTATCAGTAGTTAGTGCCTTCAGTAGTTTGAATCTTTTATTTAGCTGGCAGTAGTGGCGCTCCCTGTATTGCAGTAGCTTGAGCAGCGAAGATTTTTGTGAGGTAAGTGATTTGTGAAGGGTATAGTTTAATGTTAGTCAGGGCCATTCTTTTGTAGGGAATTTTGAAAGTCAGATTGCGTTGCGCTAACAAAATATTGTGTGTCAGGTTAAGCACAGCCATATATAAATTGTTCAAAGGGGACGTTTCATATGTCGGCCCTTAGCCTAGGATACCTCACTGGAATCTTCTGATTTTTTTCTTGTAGTTTGTGCAATTAGTGTAGATTTTGTTTATTGCTAGCGCGTAATTATAAAGAGAATTTCCTTTGTAGTTGCAGTCTTTCATTGTGGTACAGTAAAACAGTTGTAGCATGCATGCAGTTTTACACCAAGTATTTCTCAGCAGCGCGTGCAATTAACTAGATATTTTTTCAGTGTTATGTTAATGTGTTCTCTTATTTTTGCTCTTCAAATTGTGCTTTTCTGTGTTGTCGTGTGAAATATTGTGACAATAATGGCGTGTGAAAAACGTAATACTAGGCTCCAAAGTAAACTGAGAAATGACAGTGAAGATGAAAGCAGTGTGTTAGCGCCGCAGAGTAATGAATTAACAGACATTCAAAGTAGTAATTTGGTAACTGTGCATAGGGAAATGGAGCGGGCGGCAAACAATGGCGTGGACAGTGAAACAATTAGTGAAGAGGGACGCATTATCGAACGATCGGTCGGCAACAGCTCGCCTCAGGAATCCGAAATGACAGGAAACAATCTCGCAAATACTGTAGATTCAGGTTTTGGTTCCTCACCGTTTTCTCAAATAAGTCAAGACACATTTTCTGCTTGTCAAAATGTGAATGTTGCCGGTGCAAATTCACTGCCGAAAAGCACTGAGGAACATGTTCCAGACACCAGTGCATTGTTATTACAATTAATACAGCAAATGGGACAAACACAGCAAAAGCTTCAAAAGTTAGACACAATGGAACAAAATCTTCGAAAGTTAGACACAGTGGAACAAAATCTCAAAAAGTTAGACACAGTGGAACAAAATCTCAAAAAGTTAGACACAGTGGAACAAAATCTTAAAAAGTTAGACTCATTGGAACAAACTCTTGAAAAAACACGTGAAGACTTAACTACTGAGTTACATAACATTGAATCGAAATGTCAAAAAGTCTGTAATGACGTAAAAACACAAATTTGTGAGCATTTTCAACCTATTTTTTCGCGGCATGAAAATGCATTACAGAATCACGAAGCAGCCATAAAAGAACTGCAAATTATTGTTCATGAAAATCATGAGACCTTGCAAGCTAAATTTGACTCAGTTGCATCTACCGATTCGGTTACGCAACTTGCAAAAACTCAGGATAACTTAAAGGACACAGTAGATTCGATTTCAACACAAATGGACACTCTGAAACTTGGTTCAGAAAAACACACTGAGGAAATGTGTTCATTATCAGAGAAAGTAGTTCAACTTTCGGATCAGCTAAATAATTTATCTACGAAGGTAGATGATAATCTGAATGACGCAAAACCGGTAGTCTTTAAGGACACAGAACAGAGCGAACAAATTAGGAAACTGAAACAAAATCTGAATCAAATTGATACGCAACACCAAAGAGAAATCCGGGAAGTACAAGATCAGCTGACACAGGTAATACAAGAATTACGTATTTCAGAAGACACTCGCGCTCCAACACGGGAAGAGGAACTTAGAAATACGCAAAAGCCACAAAATAATAACACAGGGCATTTCGGTAATTATGAAAGAAATTGGCAAGGTACACCGAATTTTGAGATGGAACCGCCGACACGACGTAACTATGACCGAGATGCTACTCGCAGACACGATGATTTTGACTATAAGCTGTTCATTACTACACGTAAATTCAAAACGTTTAAGAATTCTGCCAACGACATTCATCCACAAGCGTGGCTCCATCAATTCTCTCATTGTTTCCCTCCCAACTGGTCATTGGAGCACAGGTTAGAATTTATGTGTGGCTACTTAGAGAATGAACCAGGTGTAAGAATGCGATCGGTCATTCACGATTGTCACAGTGAAGGAGATTTTTACCATGCCTTCCTCTCAGCATATTGGTCTCAAACTACACAAGACCGTGTAAAACATAACATCATAATGATGAAACACTTCGAACAATCTGAATTTTCCAGTCTTGTGAAATATTTTGAAGACATGTTGCACAAGAATCAATACCTGTCAAACCCATACAGCCCCTCAGAACTCATCCGCATTTGCTTAATCAAATTGCCTGAACATTTACGACATATTATTTTAGCAGGACGCTGCAAAGATGACATTGAAGCATTTCAGGGTCTGTTACAAGAACTGGAAATTGACACTGACAATCGGGGAACGCGGAAACAGGAGCACAACAATTACAGGTCACATCTGTCACAAATCCGCGATGAAAGAAGTAATAACTGGACACGACAAGGCTATTCTCACAACACAAATCGTGACCAAAATAGACAACACCCGTATGACAACCGTTGGCAGAGTAGTAATAACTACAGGGAAAGATCACCTCTCCGTGGTAATGACTATCACAGAGACAATCAGAGAAACAGACAATATGGGAACCAAAATAAATATTATCAGGGGAGACAGAATAACTTTAGACGCAACGGTCCAGCGCGCAGTTTCGATTCAGGGAGAAATTCTCCACCACGTGACCGACAAGAAAGAAACTATGGCATCTACCGACATGACGACAGACGATATGATCGTAACGATAGACCTGAACTGCATCAGAACTGGCGGGATTCAAACAGAGCAGGGCCCTCTCGTCACGGTGAATTTGTAGAAGTTAGGTCTCCAAATCCCAATAACGACGCGCGCCAACAAAGAGGCAATAGGCAATGACTCACACCGATGGCAGCCACAAAACGTTCTTATGACACTAACGACGCAGCTGCCGTAGCTAGTAATTACGTAAAAATGGAAGACATTAGGGACATCTTACTCCAGGAACACGACATAAAACATAACAATATTGCATATCCTGTGATTCACATTACAGTAAATGACGTAAAATTTACGGCAGTACTTGACTCTGGCAGTCCCATCTCAGTAATTAGTGAAACAGCCTTTAGCAAATGTAACAAATCGAACGATTGCCCTACACTTCCGTTACGTAAGATTAAATTACAAGGTGCAATCTTTGGAAAAAGTGTAGATGTACGCCAGCAAACCAATTTAGAATTCTTCTGTCAAAGCCACAGCTTCTCTATAAACTTTCTTATTGTTCCATTATTGTCGACGGAAATTATACTGGGAGTAGACTTTTTGAATGAATACAAAGCAATCTTAAGCTTTCACGATGCTGAAATAAGTTTAGAGAAAGAAGGTAAGTCAGTAGCTTTGAAATTTGAAGATTGGCTCTCAAACCATGACGAGGAAATTAATCGGCTTTACCTTCTGTTAGACAACAGTTTGGAATTTTCGACGGAACTTGACACTAACAATAACTCTGCAAGTACTGACAGGGATGACATCGACGGCATATTTGAAATTAATGAGTTAATTCAGAATAAAATTCAAGCAATTGAGAATTGTAATGACACTGATAGGCAGGACCTTTTTGAAATTTTACAAGCACATTCCACAGTTTTTACTCACAAAACAGGAACAATCAAGGGATTTCAATACCAATTTCGTGTTCGTGAGCATACTAAATTTTGTGTTAGACCATACGTAATTCCAGCACATTATAGGGACCGTGTTAGAACAGAAATACAATCTATGCTTGACGAGGGCATTATTGAGCCTGCAGTAAGCTCATACAACAATCCGTTACATGTTGTTGAGAAGAAAAATGGATCGATCAGACTTGTCTTAGATTCGAGACAAATCAATACTATCATTATTCCTGAAACAGACAGGCCGCAGACGATGGAAGAACTTCTTCAAAATTTTAATGGTGTAAAAGTGTTGTCTTCCATTGATCTCAGATCCAGCTTTTATCAGATCGAACTTCATCCAGAATGCAGAAAATACACAGCTTTCCTTTGTTTCGGTGTTTGTTATCAGTTTCGGAAACTTCCCTTTGGTTTGAACATTTCTTCGGCAGCATTCATTCGTGGGTTAAATTCCATATTACCTGAGTTCTTAAAACGTCACATCACCTTATATGTGGACGATATTCTGATAGCAGAAGCTTCATGGGAACAACATAATCGCATTCTCAACAGTTTGTTACATATTTTTGCAGAATCTGGAATTACAGTTGACTTGGAAAAGTCTGAATTCGGTAGGACAAAAGTGAAGTTTTTGGGACATATTATTTCTTCTGAAGGCATTCAGCCGGATCCTGAAAAGTTAGAAGCAATCAGAGCCATTCCAGTTCCATCCACAAAAAAACAAGTCCGCAGTTTTCTAGGTCTCGTAAATTTTTACCGTCGGTTTCTGAATATGCAAATTCTTGTTACACCAAAACTTTGTTCTCTCACTGAAAAAAATACTATTTGGAACTGGGACGAACAAGCACAATTGGAATTCAATTCTTTGAAAGAAGCGTTACTTCACGCGCCAATCTTAGCTCATCCAGATCTGTCACAAGATTTCTGCCTTAGCACGGATTCTTCTAAAGTCGGTCTTGGTGCCCATTTATTTCAAGAAGCCATAGAAAATGACACTACCGTTCAGAAAACCATTGCTTTTGCTAGCCGAGTGCTAACAAAATCTGAAAAAAATTATTCCGTTACTGAATTAGAAGCTTTAGCTATCGTTTGGGCATTTAACAAATTCCGTTTCTTTCTTTCTGGTAAGCACGTAAAAGTATACAGTGATCATCGTGCATTACAATTTCTTATGTCCTCAAAATTAAATCATGACAGGTTAAAACGTTGGGCATTGTTTCTGCAAGAATTCCGCTTCACAATAGTCTACATTCCCAGCAAGGAGAACATTGTTGCGGACGCACTGTCACGCGCACCGGCTGGGCTTGAGAAAAGTAACACAGAAGGCAACCTCGAGAAAAATTTCAGTATTCTTTACATTCAGAAAGTCGCCTTTGAAAACTTCATCACCACATCTTTAAAGGACATTGCTCATGAACAAGATAAAGATCCGATTTGGAAAGACATCAAGAGCAAATGGGATGAAAAGACACACACACAGATTCGGCATTATTATCTGGTTAGAAACAACATACTGTTCAAACGTTGCACTGTTGATGACAAGCTATGGGTACTTTGCATTCCTGACGATTTTGTTAATAAGCTCATTTGGTACATTCATTTCAGCTACGCACATTTTGGTCCACGAAAATGTTATCATATTCTTCGAACGACTTGTTATTTTAACAATATGGAAAAAAGAATTCGAAGAGTCTTGTCTATTTGTAAACTTTGTCAAAAGGCGAAACCATCTACTGTCTCACATCGTGCTCCGTTGTTTCCTATCATTCCTTCTAAATTAAAAGAATTTGCTGCTGTTGATCTCTTGGGACCGCTTGTCAGAACATCTAATGGATTTTCGTACGTTCTAGTCGCTGTTGAACTTACTTCAAAATTTGTTTCTTTCACACCGTTACGTAAAGCCACTGGACGGTCTGTATCCAACGCCTTTGTTAAAAATTTCTTACGTGAAGTTGGACACGTCAGTAAAGTCATTTCAGATAACGGACCGCAATTCAGATCTGCTGTTTGGTCACGCATGCTTCGCAACCATAAAATCAAACCTGTTTTTATTTCATTGTACTCACCACATTGTAACCCGTCTGAACGGATTATGAAAGAAATCAATAAGCTTTGCAGACTTTATTGTCACAGAAAGCATCAGCATTGGGACAGATATTTACACTTATTTCAAAATGTGCTGAATGAAATGCCTCATGATTCCACTGCTTTACCACCTACTCTTGTACTAAAGAATGAAGAACCACCGAACAGAATCAGAGAGCTTGTACCTTTCCCAAATACACGTAAACTTCGACACAAAGACATAATTGATTTGGCTCTTAAAAATATAAAATCTGCAGCAGACAAAAGGAGAAAACTACACGGTAAAGCAAATGCAAAGAAATTGTATATTGGTCAGAAAGTTCTCATTAAAGCTCATTCATTGTCACATAAGAAGAAACACTTGAGTCACAAATTCTTTCTAGTTTACAATGGACCTTACAGAATCCGACGTATACCACATGATAATTGTGTTGAAGTTGAAACTCTGCGTACTAGGAAGAGTAAAGGTTTACACCACATTTCACATGTAAAACCATTTATTGACAGATAATCTGTCTTTTAACTTTGTCTTTGCCATAAAGCGTTTCACTTCACGTTACTAGTATGCTTTAGAAACTGTTACCATGCAACAATGTTTGAAGTTAAATATCCAGCCAAGAACCAAGAGAAATTATTTAAACAGAAATTACGAATGCATTGTTATTGTGGACAGACGACACAGTGTTATTGTGTGTGTGCATTCTTGCTTGTTTGTTGCACGATTACGTAACGACTATAAAGCTCACATACTTAGAACATTTACCAGTACTGCTAATGAGATTTTAATGCAACATTTTGGTTTACTTGAAAATACATTCCGGATTTAAAGTACTTTCTGTGAGATACCAGATGAGACAATAGTTAGTTTATGTGACAGCTACACGATTTTATCACGACGCTACTAATGAGTGACAATTTACAATGTTGATTTTGCGGTGTTTCTGTTTTATATCTGCACAGTTTTTCTGTATTATTCTGGAAAGTAAAACATGTTTTAGTAGTAACTTTTATGGTATAGCTACAAGGAGACAGCCTTTTCTGTAGCACAACAATACGTTACAACACAGTACTTTCTTCATCACGGCAATAAGCGTAATAAGTATGATATCCATACGCAAAGCATTTCACTTTGTTTATCATGAGGTCAGTACATTGACTTCTGCAGAACTTAGCTTTCGGAGGACGATAACTACGACACTTCCACAGAGATTATGTTGCAACAAGACGCACATTTAGCGCTACAGGACACGTATTTGAGTGATCAATTTTGTACTAAAAACATTTATTTTCAAAGATATTTGAAACACAATGATACAAAGTTTTTCCGTGATACATTTCATTCCATTGCAATAATCTGTAGCACCTGAGGGTATAATTACATTAATCCTCAGGGGGGTACATGCTTACTTTGTGTACCAGGTGTGTGGCAACCACAAGGAACCCTAGCTAATATGGTATTTGCTTATACAACTTTACACATCGGTACCATATTTCTCTAACACACAATTTACACAGCTATCTGATCATTTAACTGAGAGAGACAAACATTTATTTTTACTACATCAGTGACACATGTTTACGTAATTACACCGTTGGATAACTTCACACTTACGAAATTGTATTTTGTCTGTACTGTGTGAACTCTTCATATTTTTTTTGGAACCATTGTGATACTATGAGAGCTTTGAATGATGTATTTGGTAAAGGGATTATGATTTTTAAAGTACGTTTGAGGCAGATGACACTTTTGACATGAGCAGAGAATTTTTTTAATTATTGGAGGAAGCTACGACGATTTTGAGATTTGACCGAGGTGTTATGATGTTATTTTTACGACGACGATGTGTATTATGCTGCTGAGGTATGTTTACGATTAATAGGCTGAGGCTATATGAGTTATTTGATTATGCTTCATATTTATAATGACGAAATATTGACGAGTGTCGATGGATACGTATATGTGTAATAAGGTAAGGAGTAATGAATAGTGGGTAGGGACTCTTGACTTGTGAAAAAGGATGTTGGAAACCAAGAATCGTACTTTAAGAGTTATGACATGTGTGAATCATGTGTGAATGTATCACAATGCCACTGAACATTTTTTGGACACTGTTATATTCATAGGATTTTGTTTCTACAGATTTGCAACGCTAATTCTTGACCTGTGAAATATTTTTATGTGAGGCTGTCACTGTAGCGGTAAATATTTCCGTAAGAAAGTTAAGTGACCACCTGCACGTAATGCGTCGCGGGCACCCAGCTGTGTCAGACGCCTGGAGAAAAAGCCATTATTGCGAGCCCTTTTCAGCGGCACAGGTAGAAAAAAAAAGGGACGTGGGACGTGTCAAACACCTGGAGAACAAGCCATTAGGGTGTGCCTTTCATCGCTAATGCGACACCCTCGTTACTTGAAAACATATGATTACTCGCACTTTGTGCTAATTACTGAAATGCTTATGAATTGATGGGAAATATTCGTACATCTGCACACCTGATTACGACAAGCGTCTTTCTACGAGAGTTGAGAGAATTTCTACTAACTTATGAAATGTCACATGACTATTGAATGATATTTTTATGCTTTGGTTTGCGTAACTGCTTATTTCATTTGATACCTGTTTTTCAGCTGTGATGCAGCATTGCTTTTATAAAATGAAATGCATTTGCTAATGTGAACACTTTCTGTCAACAGATCTATTAAATAATTATTTTATGATCCACATTCTTTAAAAAAAAAGGAGCACTTGGAAAGGAAAGAACAATAAGAAGGAACTAATAACAGTAACACATAATTTTCTTTTCAAGTACTTGGTAATTTCTTTTGTAGAATAAATTGTGATGCATCACTCTAATGTTAAGATGTGACATAGGTATTAGACATGGCCATTTTAGTGTAATATTTTTTCTGCTTGCGCTATGTCATGTTTAGGTATAAGTTGCTGCTGTTTGCCAGGCATAGTGTTATTGAATTTGACTTTTGCTCATTTATGCTGCTAGCTTTGCCAATTTGCATTTTTTGCATTGCTGTTTATAATAATTGTTTTACGTGCTGCTGCATTGCCTCGTCCCTTAGTTTAGCATCTGAGCTCAGTAGATTTAAGTTAGCTTAAGAGGGGGTAGACTATATGAGAAACTGACTATGGAGAATAGGTAAAGAATGCATTGCGAAGTTATATAAAAAGGATTTGGGCCCAAATGAGTATTGTACAATCAGAAATAATTATTTTGAAAGAAATATGAACAGAATACAGAAAGCATGCTTGGATAAGATTTTTTTTGGGGGAAGCAAAGGTTGAAATAAGACGAAAGATCTATAGAATGAAGTTTTGGGTTGGACTGCAGTACCAAATGTTACACTGAAAACGAACCCTGTCCTTTCCTTTTGTGTTATCCCACTATGTGTTTGTGTACCCTTGAGTATTTGTTTTCTTCCTGTCTCTGTGTAGTTTCATAGAATTTTTTCTTCTTTTAATATTAAGCTACATTCACTATGATGAGGAATACTGTTATCCTCGAATATAATTGGCATTAATAATATGTTATTTACTTTGTAAAGATGTTTAGACATTATTTACTCTGTTTTGTGTTAATGCTAATGTGTGAAGTTGATGTTTCAAAAGTTATTGTGATCTTTTATGTATGTACTCATGTCATAATTCCTGTAACACTGACGTATATGTCTATTTCTATTCTTTTGTAACGCCTGTTTTACTACAAATGTTATCTGTATTGTTATGTTCTTTAATGATGTATTTTGTACCTTTGTTATTGTATTCTTCTGTTATAAAATTGTAATTGTCACCAGTTCATGATATTATTAACTTGTAAGTTCCATTTCACTGCACACGTTTCTGTTGGTCATAGTATATGGACAATATGTGAGAAGTAGGGACTGATAGTGTTTGCACGTGTGTTGGTAATTCAGCAAGGGACTGGATAACAGCATTGCTGGTTCTAAGGACAATTAAAAGAAAAACTTTCTGAGTGCACAAGTGGTGGTTTATGGACTTGCTATATTCTCTGCAAGAATCTTCGATGGTGATTGTGCACCTGCACAGTCGCAACGGATGGCTGCTGGCCGTCTCTACCAGGACTACAGTGGGTCTGCACCTCTGGTGGCCCACCAATACCATTATCTCTACAAGGACTACAGTGGGTCTGCATCTATGATGACCTACCAACGCCATTATTTCTACAAGGACTGCAGTGGGTCTGCACCTCTGGTGGCCCACCAATACCACAATCTCTACCAGGACTCCAGTGGGTCTGCTCTGTGATGACCTACCTACCAATATTCTTCCAAACTTCGAATGACTCTGCTGTGGGTTTGCTCTGTTGTGGCCCATTACCTGTCTGCATGTCGAGAGTCAGCACTGTCTTTCCGTTGGAAGGTCAACACTACTTCTTCAAGACTGCATGGAAATCCACTACTTCTATGTGCATTTTCTTTTACTGCTTGGACTTTGAGAAAAACTCTGCATTTTTACTGTGATGAACAATGTGGACTGTCTTTATGGACTGTGAGAAATTTTGATCTTTTGACCAACATAATATTAATAAGTGTGTGCATTTTATATCTTTGTTACTGTAATTGTGAAAAATTTTTGTCAAATCTGTATTGGCCAGTGCCCAACACCATTTGTAAAAATTTTTGTGGGGAGCATGGGGGCTATGTAAGTAGGCTGTTTATGTTTTCTCTATGTAAGTAGGCTGTTTATGTTTTCTCTATGTAAGTAGGCTGTTTAGGTTTTTTATTGGTAACGCCACCTCTGTATGACAATCACTGGCTGTGCTGTGGGCAGTCTGTGTCTGCTTTGCATTGTTGTAATACTCGCCATTGTAGTGTTAGGCAGCTGGCTGTGAACAGCGCGTAGCGTTGCGCAGTTGGAGGTGAGTGGATGTGGGGAGAGAGATGGCGGAGGTTTGCAATTTGTCATGAACTGATATATATATTATGACTTGTGATGATATTAAGGTAAATACATTGTTTGTTCTCTATTTATATCTTTCATTTGCTAACTATCCCTATCAGTAGTTAGTGCCTTCAGTAGTTTGAATCTTTTATTTAGCTGGCAGTAGTGGCGCTCCCTGTATTGCAGTAGCTTGAGCAGCGAAGATTTTTGTGAGGTAAGTGATTTGTGAAGGGTATAGTTTAATGTTAGTCAGGGCCATTCTTTTGTAGGGAATTTTGAAAGTCAGATTGCGTTGCGCTAACAAAATATTGTGTGTCAGGTTAAGCACAGCCATATATAAATTGTTCAAAGGGGACGTTTCACAGTCAATGAGATTCCAGGCCAAAGGTGCCTGATACCACTGCAGACAGGATTGTTGGTGTGCAGGGGCCAATGGTAACTCAGTTCCCTTTCTGTGAGCTGCCTATTAATGGTACTTGTGGTCACTGAGGCACCAATTGTATGTGGGATTGATGACGATGATGAATCCGGGGCTCTGAGTGCCTCTCTGACGCTGCTCTCTCCTCGCGTTTGTCATCTTTCTAGGTTGACGGCTTCCTTCTTGACGTTGTGTTCAGCCATGGTTTACCTATTCCTGCCAACATCATTGAATAGAGTGATGCCGCTCCTGTTCAAATGTCGAGCGATTCCCCAATTACTCCAACCGGCTTCTTTGAGCCCAAGACACTTCCTCTCTCAAATGCTGACGTCTGTGTATATCGTTCACGCGCCTGTCTGCAAGGCATAGTTACTGTTCACTGAGTACATAGAATGAAATTCGGAATGATTTTATACCCTGACCTCGACATGAGCCTTGTTTGCTAGCCAACGTTTACAGTTTTACATTTTCCGTTGATACCTGCATTAATATCAGTTTTTGACCAATTTGCCTAACTCCTCGTGGTGCGTCTTTTTTTGTGTCTTAGAGTGTATATTCGGGGACTGATGGGCATTTCGTTCTCAGAGTATAGTAAGCACAGCTAACGATGAGCCAAATGTAATTGTCGTCTTTCGTCTCTGGGAATTGTCTCCAATCGGTGTTTTTGATTTGTTGCACTGGCATGGCTTTCTCACTGGTTGTGTTGATAACTGCTTTTTTTGCCCGGTGCATGTCCAAATCTTAGTCTAGTCCCAACAAGTAAATATACCGATAAGGTTTGTTAGGTGGCCTTTCGTGCACTGTGGTTGAAGGTCTTATTTTATTTTATGTAGGCTTTCCCCTGTAGGTACTATCTCATTTACAATAGCGTACAACACGACTCTAACTTTATTATTCAGATTCGGACTATTTATGGTGTGCTAGACATTATTGCAATTTACGAGTGGATACTCGTAATAGGGCTCTGTGTGCATTCCATTGTGATATCAGTGTATAGTTTGGCCATGATATCAAGACATGGAATGTAATTCCTCGCTTGCCCATAACTTGATTCTAAGAGGAACTCACATGCATGGTGCAGGTTTGAATTTATGCTGGTAAGATTTATTGGAGTATTTGACGTCTTAACACAGGTAAACAGTTGATTGTCAATAGCGTTGTGTACTTCTGCATTATTTTTGTGGTCCTGCTGATGAATAAAATCTTGCATTGCTGTTGGATATTCTTTAACCCCAGCCCTCCTTGGGGGCACCTGAGTCCAGTGGTTTTAAAGGCAATCTTGAAGATATTACGTTGCCATAGGAAGCTCGTTCTTAAGGGCCACAACTCCCCCCCCCCCAGGAATTTAATTTTCTTCTATGTATTTTTCAATATTATATGAAACTGTTTAAGCATATCTTGATTTTGGTGTACTGCAAGCGAGAAAGACCAGAGGTAATCAGGCCCAGTTTCCACTGCTCCGTTACAGAGACGCTGCCAACAGCCGGGCCAGGCCTTACCACTACCCCTCTCTCACCACGTCACAGCCCCCCCCCCCCCCCACCCCGCCGACTCTGCAGCGCATCCTTCCACAGTGATGAACTTCTTTCCTTTACTCCACCTTGCCACTCGCCATGGCATGCTTAGGTCTACCTCAGACAGGCCCACTGGACGGACCAGCTCACGCATAACCCCCTCCCCCCTTCTTTGCCTGCACCATAGCGAACTCTACTATCTCTCCCCCTACTGGCCCAGCTGTCTGCACATCTACGCAATGTTTGGGGCCATCAGATTAAGACCCATAGTCAGAGCACTACCAAGGTAATCCTGCGCCGCTGGCAGAACTGCCAAAGCCTCAGAAAAAGTTCCATCCCCCTCCAGAAAATTACCTTTCTGGAATTTTTTCTGCACAGACGTAAGTAATTTGGTAATTTGTAAATTAGCTTTAATAAAAATGAAGCGTTACTGAAAAACATTGCTTCCATGAGTTATATAGACGAAAAATATTACAAAGACGAATTAAATGTGTCATTGTAGTAAACAAATTACAAATCGTACAAAATTCCTAAAGAAACTGAAAGTGAAATAAAACCTATGCCTCATTATTTGTGGCAGCTAGTGTACATCGATTTTATCACGATATGTGATCAAGAACAGATTTTACATGCTCTAGTTGCATTAATGGAACACCATCTATGTTTGACGTGGATGTGCAGGAACCACTCACAGATGGCAGATGACAGCATTAACAGTGAAGGGTATGTAAACCGGAATATTTCGCTCTTTCTTTCTGTTATCTTGTAACATCATTCTCAGCCATGACAAAATGGGATTATAAATTCTTAAAGTTTTACCATACAGCTTTTAGAGCGACCATACAGTTTTTCTATGAGTATCTTAAAGTAATTTGTTTCATAGACTTTTCAGATGAAATTGTGGAAACACAGTGCAGTGCAATAAGTGTTTCAGTTGCACAATGCACATCAGCACTATTGAATGCGGGAACTTACGAGAAATGGAAGGGGAAGCTGGAAAACAATATCGAATGCTTGTTGCAGTGAAGCAACTAAAAGTCATGGGACCAAACAAAAGCTGTTTGTTAGGTCAAACTATGACACATTATTTAAACACAAACATGAGAGATTGCAAGGCACTCTCACTTATGATTCGGCGTCATGCTACTTAATGTTCTTAGGGAAGATGATCTTTATTACTTGGTTGCTATACCTGGATACGATCTGACTTCATACATCATGATGAAGTGGTGGGCAGTAGTTAACGCTCTTGTTTGTGTGATCTAGTGAAGGAATAGCGGTAAGCTTTACCTGCGTTCAAAGGAATAGGGTGCGAATTTAAACAACTGCAGTAAAAGCGTACAGCGACTGAGGGCCGGGGAGAGCGTTTCTTCTGCAGAACCCGTGTGAAAACATTTGCGAACTGCCGAGTTCCATGGTCTCATTGTGCAGACACGTTGGATGGTTCTGGTTGGTCGGCAGCGCGTCCAGGTAGGCTGACTAGAGCCAAGGAGACGCCGCTGCAATGGGCAGAGCATTGAAGACCAGCAGTAAAGCAGAGGATGGGCCCTTGTTAGGAAGGAAGCCGACGAGACGACTGTGAGCTTTCTGCGAACTTCCGTGGGACAGGTCACTGGCGCCCAGACGTCCAGACTCTGTTACAAAACATATTTGTGAAGGCACGAGGCTTTTAGCGAGTTTATGGACGTTTGAGATACAGAGTGTCGAGAGTATGGTGGAGATATCAAATTTCAGGCGTTACCTCTCACCACGGACAATACAGTGGCCCACGACTTTCACCTAACCACTGAGAGGAGCAGCTTTTGTGTAAAGTTGTCTGCGTGAAATAACCGCAGAAATCAGTCCGAGATGTATGACTAACATATCCGTTAGGACAGTGTGGCGAAATTTGGCTACGGAATCTGACGACCAACGCAAGTGCCTATGCTAACAGCACGATGTCGCCTGCAGTGCCTCTCCTGGCCTCGTGAGCGTATCCGTTGAAGCATAGGCGACTGGAAAACCAGTCAAATTAGTCACGATTTCAGCAGGTAAGAACTGATAGTAGGGTTCAAGTGTGGCACACATCGGACGAAAACATGGGCTCATGTTGTCAACAAGGCACTGTGCAAACTGGTGGTGGCTCCATAATGGTGTGAGCTCTGTTTACATGGAATGGACTGGGTCCTTTGGTCCAGCTGAACTGATCAGTGACTGGAAATCGCTATTTTCGGATACTTGGAAACCATATACAGCCATTCATGGGCGTCATGTTTCAAAACAAAGATGTAATTTTTATGGATGGCAATGCGTCATGTCACTGGACAACAGTTTTTCATGAATGCTTTGAAGAACATTCTGGGCAATTCGAGCGAATGATCTGGCCATCCAGATCACCCGACATGAATTCCATCGAACATTTATGAGACATAATCGAGAGGTCAGTTCGTGCACAAAATCCTGCACCGGTAACATGTTCTCAGTTATGGACGGCTATAAAGGCAGCATGACTCAATATTTCTGCAGGCGACTTCCAACGACTTGTTGAGTCGATGCCTACTTACCAGTACTGAGTGCCGGACGAACTAACGCACTGCGCTTTATTTATACTCGTCCTTATGTAGTTTCTAATTTGCTAAATACATTCAAATCTATTTCAATATTTGGATAAGCATCCCGTAGCCCATACTTCTATTCAAAGAGAAAAAAATATTCGAAATATCCAAATGGGTATCTACGTCAGTGCTCTTCATTATCTCTTACTAATAGAATATGAAAGCAGGTCTTTCATTTACTAGCTCTGCTGCATAGATGTTTTAGTTATACACTGATGGAAAAAAATTGCAACACCAACAAGGAGTTGGGAGGCAAAAACTCTTATCTCACTGAGCCACCAAGGACAAATGGTTCAAATGGCTCTGAGTACTATGGGACTTAACTTCTGAGGTCATCAGTTCCCTAGAACTTAGAACTACTTAAACCTAACTAACCTAAGGACATCACACACATCCATCCCCGAGGTAGGATCCGAACCTGCGACCGTAGCGGTCGCGCGGTTCCAGACTGTAGCGCCTAGAACCGCTCGGCCACCCCGGCCGGCCACCAAGGACACAGAGGATAATGCGACTGCAGGGACTTATCTCTGGCACGTTCCCCATGAGACCCACACTTCGAACTTTCTGTCCACGCACTACATTTGTAGTCCCCTGCCCACTATACTCGTTACTTGCGGCTGTTAATTTACCGATTCCCGTAAGTGTTCGGGCAATGTAAGTGCATCCGCACTGAAGAAAGATCATTGACCGGTAAGCCTTAACTATATGAAGAGGGTGTGGTGTCACCGCCAGACACCACACTTGCTAGGTGGTAGCCTTTAAATCGGCCGTGGTCCATTAGTATACGTCGGACCCGCGTGTCGCCACTGTCAGTGATTGCAGACCGAGCGCCGCCACACGGCAGGTTTAGAGAGACTTCCTAGCACTCGCCCCAGTTGTACAGCAGACTTTGCCAGAGATGGATCAATGACAAATACGCTCTCATTTGCCGAGACGATAGTAAGCATAGCCTTCAGCTACGTCATTTGCTACGACCTAGCAAGGCGCCATTACCAGTTTATATTGAGATTATAATTCATGTATCAACAAGAGCGATGTTCTCCAATTGTGGATTAAAGTTAAATATTCCAAGAGCTTCATACTTTATTTATTAGACTCAACTCCTTTAACTGTTCCAGACCTCACGCCAGTCTGCGTGAGCTTGAACGCGTGCATTTCGGCCTCCTCTAGCAATACGGTGTTGGCTCTTCTGCCAACACACAGAGGGTATCAGTTCTTTCGGACATGTCCGAAAGAACAGATACCATTGGCGATCTTGCAGCTGTCGAAGAATGAAATTACAATGAAATCCTGTCTCCGTTGATAATTATCAACGCCGGTAAGCACGAAAAGGTCTGGATTTCATTGCAATTTCATGCTTCGACAGCTGCAAGATCACCAATCAACGCCTGTAAGCAGCTAAAGGTCAGGATTTCATTGTAATTTAATTCTTCGACAGCTGCAAGATCGCCAATGGGAACTGTTCTTTCGGACATGTCTGAAAGAACGGATACCATCTTCACATAGATAAGGATTACTGGCCAATGATCTTTCTTCGCTGCGGATGCACTCACATTGCCCGAACTCTTACGGGAATCGGTAGATTGACTGCCACGAGTAATGAGTATAGTGGGCAGGGGCACTACAAACGTAGTGTGTGTACAGAAAGTTGGAAGTGTGGGTCTCATGGAGAGCGTGCCAGAGATAAGTCCCTGCAGTCGCACTATCCTCTCTGTCCTCAGTGGCTCAGCCAGAGGAGCGTCAATCAACGCATGAAAGCAACTAAAGCTCTGGAGTTGATTGTAATTTCATTCTTCGACAGCTGCAATATCACCAATAGTCCGAAAGAACAGATACCATCTTATAAAACGAAAGTTGGTAGGCGTGTTTCTACATCTGAAAGATGTCTGCTCAAATTGATGCAAGTCAGGTTTGCTTTAAATATATGCTGCAACGGTTGTGAGTGTTAGGTACCTTTCAGACTGGACACGGTGAGTCGATGTTAGTCAAGAACGCCTTTTACGCGGTAAAGACGCCATTGTCAGCATCTCATTGAGTTTGAAAGAGGTCGTGTAATAGTGCTACGCGAAGCTGAATGTTCCTTCGGCGATACGGCAGGAAGACTTGGCAGGAACGTCGTCTCTGTCCGTGACAGCTGGCAGCGTTGGTCAAGAGAATCCAAGGTCGCAAGAAGACCAGGCTCAACCGCCACGTTTCACTACCGAGAGGGAAGACCATCGGTTCGACGTATGGCTCTGGCGCATAGTACTGCATTTGCAGCAACAGTCTGAGCAAGTAGTTGGCACCACAGTGACACAACGAACTCTTACGAATCGGTTACTAAAAGGACAGCTCTGAACCAGATGCTCTATAACGTGCATTCCACTGACCCCAAACCACCTCCATTTGCGACTTTCGTGGCGTCAAGCGAGAGCTCTTTGGAGGTCAGCGTGGAAGTCTGTGCTGTTTTCTAATGAAAGCTGGTTCTACCTCGTTGACAGTGACGTCCGTTTGTCGGTTAGAACGAGGCCAGTTGAGGGCCTGCAACTAAACTGTCTGCGTGGTAGCATTGTGGTAACAGCAGATTTTACGAACGAAATGTTTGAAACGTAATAAATAAATAAATAATCAGTTAAAAATTAAGTACTACGAAAGGAAGTATCGGCTGTAGGATGCAACCGCAGAAACAAATGTAGAATTATGTTCCTCAATTATTTTTGTGAAGGGAACGGCACCTTTTTGTTTTAGAAGCGATCAAAGACGGACGCTTTTCTTTGATTACAGCAGATTTATACGGCACACCGCCATTATGATTTATATTTTGCTTAATGTAAGCCTCATTGTAAATTTATTGTTGGTATTATTTGATATTTGTTTCATTTTATGTTAAAAGTCGTCTTCAGCTATACTGCTTCTTGACATGGCGAAAGGTTCCGCGTTCATTAACAGCATATAAATAGTACGCTACGAACCATATCTTCGGTGAGTAAATGTTTTCCAAATCCGTTAAAAGAAGTTTTCATTTGAAGATATATCCACGGTCGTTAAAAGAATCAGAACGCACTTAACACACAAGGACGTTATCAAGAGTAATATATTAACAAACATTTTTTTCCGATTTTGGCCGTCTAGGGACCGCGTTAAACAACTATTTTTCAATGTACATTTCTCCTATTGCGCTCCTCTTTTCTCTTCTGCCAATATGTCTTCATCCTCTCTCTTTGCTGCTCCCTTCGGTCTTCTGTCCACACTGTTCCCCCAGTTCTTCTCTTCTTCACTTCAAATCCTTCAAAATGTTGAATTTTGTCTCTCATTAAGTCTCTGTTGGTTATTTCATCTTCTCCTATACCCATCTCCTCTTAGTCTGCTTTGACTTCTTTGAACCAGGTAATTTGGGTTCTGGGGTTCTTGTCAAAAAACATGAATATTTTCTTTGTCAGCCTTTCATCATTCATTCTTTTCAAATGGGCGTAAAAGCTTACTCTTCTCTTCCTCATAGTATCTCCCACTTTCTCAATTTTGTCATACACTTCTCTATTACTTCTAAGCTTCCAAGTCCCATTCTCAAACCTCGGCCCAAGTACTCTTCTAATGATTTTTCGCTCCTTTTTTGCTATAGCTTCCATTTCCTTGTTAGTGTTCATTGCTAAACATTCAGATGCATACAGACACTCTGGCTTAATCGCAGTGTTGTAGTGCCTTATTTTTGCGTTAATTGATACTGACTTCTTGTTGTACACATTCTTTGTTAGCTGGAATGCCATTTCCATTTTTCTTGTTCTTGTTTTATTTCCTTCCTTATCTGAAGCGTTGGGCTGGATGATTTCCCCTAAATATTTGAAATTAGAAACCTTCTTTATCTGGCCATACTTTGTAATCATATTGTTCGGTGCCTCTTTTACATTGGTTAGGTACTCTGTCTTTTCAAAGGAGATTTTCAGTCCTGCTTTTTCTGCTGTTTCATTCAGAATATTGATCTGTTTGACTGCTTCTTCCAAACTTCCTGCCAGAATCGCTAAGTCATCAGCAAAAGCGAGGCAATCTACTTCTAATCCATCCTTTATTCTTCCTAATCTGATTTTTTGTATTCCTTCTTCAGTCGTTTTCTTCCTCCACTCTCTAATAACTTTTTCTAACACACAGTTGAATAGGGTAGGTGACAACCCATCTCCTTGTCTTAATCCTGTTCTGATCTTGAATGGTCTGGATACCTCACCACGGAACTTTACTTTTGCATAGGTATCCGTAAGTGTTTCTTTGACGATTGCGACTGTTTTCTTGTCTGCTCCAAACTCCCTAAGGATGTTAACCAAGGTTGTTCTGTCAACGGAGTCGTACGCCTTCTTGAAGTCAACAAACGTGATAACGATGTCTTTTCCTCTTAATCGTCTATATTTAATAATTAACTTCAAGTTTAAAATTTGCTCCACACAAGATCTTCCCTTCCTAAAGCCTGCTTGGTATTCACCAATTTCTTGATCAAGTTGTTTCTCCAATCTGTTTTGTAGGGCCTTAGATAGAATTTTATACGTTACCGGAAGTAAAGATATCCCTCTGTAGTTAACAAACATTGTTTGTTTGAGAAATTACATAATTATTTTAATAAGTGTGGCTCATTCCCTAGCATTCATGCATGCACGAACCCGTCGGAATTAATAATAAAAAAGAAAATTTAAAACACACTGTACCTATACGTTGAGTTATGATGTGGGGTGCGATTTCTTATGACTGAAGGATCACTCTCATGGTTATCCCACGTTCCCTGACTGTAAACTTGTACGTCAGTCTAGTGATTCGATCTGTTGTTCTGCCATTCATGAAAGGCATTTCAGGGGGTATTTTCTCATAGGATAATGCTCGCTCACATACCGCTTTTGTAACCGAACATGTTCTACAGAGTATCGACGTGTTGTCTCGGCCCGCTCGATCACCAGAACTATCTCCAATCGAGCATATACGGGACACCATCGGAAGATCCCAGTGTTCGTCACCGACAGCATTAACCGTCCCAGTACTGACCGACCAAGTGCAACAGGCATGGAACTCGACCCCCCAAAACTGACATCCAGAACCTGTGCAACACAATGCATGCTTGCATTCAACTTTCTTATCGTTGCACCGGATACTAATGTACCGGCATTTCACATTTGTAATGGCTTATCTCGCGCTTACATTAACCTTAAACTGCCAGTCACTTAAATACGTTATCCAGACAACTGTATTCCAGAAATTTCATTACTCTAGATAATTATTTCTTTGTGTTGCGATTTTTTTCCATCAGTGTACTTGGCGCTAAAATTTGCTGCATATTTTTCAAAATACGATACAGAGCTCTCATTTAACGCTTTGCCGACAGGAAATTAACGTAAGATGAAGTATTGTTTTATATGCTGTGTTGCCAGGTGTTCGGTTTCTTGCCGGACGATTCGGGATTCCAGCCCCGTGTTTGGTGTTCGGCACCGAGTGGTTCGATAACTTCAGGATTCAATTTGTACCAGTAACTTAAATAGTTTATGCGAAGAGATCCTTTCACGAATTAAAACTATGGAACAATTATAAAGACTAATTTCTTTCTAATTAACTTTTAAACTGACTACAAATGGACGTAACTTGGTAATCAGAAACCCGGATAATTAGGATTACTACTCTTAAGTTTAAAAAAAGTGGCTCACTTCAGTAAGGAAATTGCAAACCGCTGCATGGAGCAGCTCACACAAGCAGGTCCTGTGCTCAAGCTCCTCAAATACGAACTGCCCTTCAGTCAGTGAGTCACACTATGTTCGAGAGAGAAGCAGCCGCTTTTGTGGGTGTGACCGTATTTCAGAATAATTTAATAAATAAAGGAGAAGAAAGTTGCGGAGTCACGACCTTATTGTCACAAGACTGTACAGGATGCAGCTGAATAAAAAATTTAATGCAAATGCATATTTGTGCGTTTATTGTTTTGCCCGTCAACTGTTCTCTAAAGAATTGAAATCCACGACACACAAATTTAAAATTTTTTTTGCGAACCAGTGTGCCAAAGCGTATTTTTTCAATTCTTTTCCTAAAAACAGAAGAAACCTAACTAATCAGACACATAGAACTTTACACATTGTAATGTGGCTGTCTAGAAGCAATGCAGTCACTTATCTGTCACCCAAAACGGACGGAATTATGAAATGGCTCTATCCCTTTATTGTTAGAATTACCGCGTTCATATTAGCGGGCTCGCTCATACGGTAGAATGGGTAGATGTTCAGCATTGTAACTTCTGATCAGCCAACTACAAGCCCGTAGTGTAGCAGGCAATTCGCTTTTTACAGCTGGCGAGTCAGCTACAGAGCCGAAGCATGGCCTGACACATGCTTGTCAAAACGCTCTCATTTGTCAGTGTATTGCGGATCAGCTAACTGCAGCCGGCCGGTTTTTTGTCGCTTGAAGGACCCATAGCTCCATTCTACTGATTTACTAAAATGAATAAATCACACTTAATACTACATATAATTATTTTAATACAATCAAAGAAAGAACATTATAACAACAACACTTATGAAAACATCATAAAACAGGCAGCTACTTTTCTTAACATGTTTGCATTACGAGACACAAAATTGAATATGCAGAGTTCTGGCGGTTACAACTTCAAATTTTCTGCTCTCTTCTACGTTTGGCATTTATCGGATTTTTGGGTTTTAGAGAGAGCCTACCGCTGAAGGGTGCAATCACAAGACTCAGAGCAGCTCATTTCATAACCAAAAATACATTTTACTATTGCCTCACTTGTTAATACTAGTAATCTATTTCGTTTACTTCATTTTTCAATTTCGCGAGCACATTTTTTGTCCTAGTTCGTTGTACTACTCCAGAATTAGTGTTGGCATTGTTACCACAAAACGCTATGCACTTAGTTTCATCAATTTAGTGTTTCTCTAAGGCTATGATGACAAAACGTACTTATTATAGAGGCACTTTCATTTGTCAGGCAAGTCAGTTTAAGTAATTTCTCTCGAAAGCCATTTTTCGGTGTAAAATGCTGAATAATTAACGAAAACATTTTCTCGGCTTAATGATTACCAGCGTCTGTAGCTATGCCAAAATAACGGATCTTTGGTAGATCATCACATTTATTTGACAGTGTCGAGCCCTGTCAATGATTTCACAATTGTTGTTGATTTTGTTCTGTCCATTTTTAAGTGCTTGCGGGGTACTCGTTTGATTTATGACTTATGCTAGCTAAATGATCCTTCTCTTCCCCTATGTGCAAAGGAAACATAACACTTAAATTTCTACATTTTACTTCATTGTGACTTCTCCCTCGTTTTATGAAGAACCATTATTCTGAATATTTTTCTTGGAATGAACACCTCCTCTTTGCCCTTTTGAGTTCACCTGAAACAATCAAACACTTTAATAACAAATTAACCGCAATACGATTCTGAGAGATAAACAGAGAATCACGTTGCTGAGCACCTTAAACCGAACTGAGATGGGACAACAATGAAACTCAGCAGGGCTACAGCGCAATAATACTCCGTAGTCAGCTGCCATAATAAAAACTCATTATCTGGCTTAGCCCTCAGACTACCAACGGTACATGCACTGATCAGCAGATCATTACGACTACTGACTTACTGTCGATATAAACCCATCCAGGAGACAGCAGCGTCACCTGGCGAGGAACGACTGTTTAGGCACGCGCACGTTGCATGTACGAGGGGCGTTTGAAAAGCCCTTACAAAAATAATAACTACTTACGTGTTTGGGGTAAACCTTTTTTATTTTTCGACATAGTCTCCTTTTAGACTTATACACTTTGTCCAACGTTGTTCTAATTTGTCGCTCCCTTCCGAATAACAGGGATTGCCCAAGTCTGCAAAATAGCTATTAGTTGCTGCAATCACCTTCTCGTTTGAGTAAAATCTTTGTTCCGCCAGCCATTTCTTCAAATTGGTGAACAAACAGTAGTCCGAGGGAGCCAAGTCTGGAGAATAGGGGGATGTGAAACGAGTTGGAATCCTATTTCCATTAATTTTGCGACCACAACTGCTGAGGTGTGTGCGCTGCATTGTCGCGATGGGAAAGGACTTTTTTGCATCCAAGCCCCGGCGTTTTTCGTCCAGCTCGGTTTTCTAACAGTCCAATAACGATGAATAATATGCACCTGTAATAGTTTTACTGTTTTCCAGATAGTTGGTGAGGATTTTCCCTTGCGAATGCCAAAAGACAGTCGCCATAACCTTTCCGGCCAAAAGACTGGTCTTCGCCTTCTTTGGTGCAGATTCTCCCTTGGTAACCCATTGTTTAGATTATCGTTTGGTCTCAGGAGTATAGTAATGTATCCTTGTTTCATCCACAGTGACGAAACGACGCTTAAAGTCCTGCGGATTCTTCCTGAACAACTGCAAACCACGCTTGCAACATTTCACACGATTCCGTTGTTGGTCAAGCGTGAGCAATCGCGGAACCCATCTTGCGGATAGCTTTCTCATGTCCAAATGTTTATGCAAAATATTATTTACCAGTTCATTTGAGATGCCCACAGCACTAGCAATCTCACGCACCTTAACTCTTCTGTCATCCATCACCATATCATGGATTTTATCCATGATTTCTGGAGTCGTAGCCTCCACAGGGCGTCCAGAGCTTTCAGCATTACTTGTGCCCACATGGCCACTCCAAAAATTTTGAAGCTACTTATAAACTGTTCCTAATCGAAAGTGCAGTCACCGTAATGTTTATCAAGCTTCTCTTTAGTCTCCTGAGGCGTTTTGCCTTTCATAAAGTAATGTTTAATCACCACACGAAATTCTTCTTCGTCCATTTTTTGACAATCACTCGACTTCCTTGATTCACAAGAATGCCAAAAACAAAGAAATAGACCAATATGGCTGAAACTTGGTGTGCATTCTTTCCAAAGATGCTACTAACTAAACATGACCTCCGATACGCGCCGGTAATGCCATCTCACGGACTTTGCACGGGCTTTTCTAACACCCCTCGTAGTATCAGTGAGCGTGTTGTCCGTGTGTAGAACCAGGAAGGCGCGCGATCTATCTGAATTTGACCGAGGGCATATTGTGATGGTCCAGAGGCTTGGCACGAGCGTTTCAGAAACTGCTCGACTTGTCGGGCGTTCCAGGAGTGCTGTGGTGTCTCCAGCAGTTGGCGGAACCAAGATGAAACCAAGTCCAGATGACATGGGGTTGGGCTGCCACCCCTCATTATGGATGTCGGACGCCGTAGGGCGGACAGACTGGTAAAACAGGACAGCCAGAGAATTGTGGCAGAACTAACATCATACTTTAATGCTGGGCAGAGTACAAGTGTGTCGGAACACACAGTGTACCGAACACATACAACGATAGGCCTTCGAAGCCGACGATCCATGTTAACACCACAACATCGGCATCTACGATTGAGATGGGCATGTGACCACCGGCACTGGACATTGGCGCAGTGGGAGAGCGTTGCACAGTCTAATGAATACGACACCTCCTTCATCATACTGATGGAAGGGCGTGAATCCGTCTCTTCCAGGGGAACAGCTCTTGACACCTTTATTGCAGGATGGAGACAAGCTGGCGACGGCTCCATTATGCTCAGGGGAACATTCACGTGGGTCCCCAGGGGCCCAGTGGGGATCGTGCAAGGCACCATGACGGCCGAGGAGTATCGTACACAGCTTACAGACCACATGCACTCCTTCATGACTATCACGTTTTCCGACGGCTGTGGCATTTTGCAACAAGATAATGCACCATGTCACAAGGCCAGGAGTGTGATGGAGTGGTTCGAGGAACAAAGTGGAGAGTTGCAATTGACGTGCTGGCCCCCAAACTCGCCAGATCTGAAGCCGATCGAACACATCTGGGATGTGATTGAACCTGACGTCAGAACTCACAGATCTCTCCCCGGAATTTACGGGAATTAGGTGAATTATGTATACAGATGTGGTGCCAACTCCTTTCAGCGTCCTACCAAGGCCTCATTACTTCCATGCTACGCCGCGTCGTCGTTGTTTTCCTTGCCAAAGGTGGACATACCGGCTATTAGGTAGGTGGTCATAATGTTCTGGGTGATCAGTGTATGTGATCCCTGGAAGTGCTGCCGGCCGTTGTGGCATAGAGGTTCTAGGTGCTTCAGTCCGGAACCGCGCTGCTCTACGGTCGCAGGTTCGAATCCTGCCTCGGGCATGGATGTGTGTGATTTCCTTACGTTGGTTAGGTTTAAGTAGTTCTAAGTTCTAGGGGACTGATGACCTCAGATGTTAAGTCCCATAGTGCTTAGAGCCATTTAAACCAGTTTGAACATGAAGCGCCAACCGGACACCTCTTGGGCAACAGTGATTCCAAAACTCACAGGATGCTGTCCACTGGTCTGGAAATGAACATGCGATATTTAGTTTCGAATACTGTCCATGGAGGACATCGCATATAATGTTCTGAGAAGGAAAACAGATGCTTCCCGTCAGTTGCGTTGTACTGGTCGTGCAGAGGCACTGTTGTGTTGATTTCTTGAAATAATTGTTAATTATTCATCCCCACGTGTATTAGTTGTCTCCAGTCAGAACCTGGTAAGTATATATATATATATATATATATATATATATAGTAATATCTCAGAACAGTTTCCTCAGTATTGTCTGGTGTGTTGTTAGGTTAAGTTAGTTTAGTTTAGGTTAGGTTAGGTTCTGTCCAAGCGGTACTGGAGGGAAGTTGTACTTCATCCTCAAATTGGCTTTTGCCACCGTCATTTTGCGTATTTCGAGGCCCGTGAATGAGAAAAAAATGGCTGTTATCATTGTTGTTTTACGTATTTGTAGGCCCTTGAAATGAACATTAAAAGAAAACTGACGCACGTAGAATTGTTGCGGATATTGAAACAAACTGACCGTGACGTATCTACAGACGATTCATCAGACATATAATAGCAGTCCGATCAGGACGACTACGTCGGCAGAGAACGTGGAAACCCTTCAGCTCGTTCACCTGAAATTGATGGTCAGTCTGCTCTCACCACCAATGATGAAGTGAGTTCAGACGGAACGTCTACGCCAAATACCACCTCAAAATATTTCTTTCGTATGGTACACGCCAAACAATTCATTTGTGCCTAGACACACTGTCACTCAAGATCGCACAACGGTCACAATTATACAAACTGAATAGGGCACTTCACGAAATGGACTGTTTCCTACAACTGTTTCCTCGCAGTTTGTTTATATACCAACAAGCGCTAGGATTTTACGAAGAAGTAAGAAAATGTGTTTCGAATGTATAGATCCTGGAGAAGTAATGTTGTTCCTTAGTTGCATGCTTGTAATCAGCTACAATAAGGTACGCTCTGCGTCTGATTATCGGCCCCAAAATCGCTCTTTTTTGGGTAGTGAAACTATAAAAAAGACAGTAAGTGCACGCAATATTCATTCGGACATTCATGCATGTATATCCGGAAGAACATTGCATCGTACTTCTTAATAACGCGGGCACTGCTATTCCGTAATTAAAGGGGCCACTGCACGCAACATGTTCCAGTTGTTGCTGCCGAAGTTATATTTCAATTACCCTCAGCGACCTCCCGATGCTTCATAAGCGTGTTATGTTGATGAAGTTCTAGCTTGCCTGAAACACGCCTTTCCAAAAGCAGGGAAGAAACCCCCTCCTAGAATATATATGAGTCAACGACAAAATTCAAATGGTGAACATCTATAAATCTAAATGCATATTCAAGAAAACAAACAGGGCAATGTCTTCCGGTGACAGACACCCTACGGAAAAGTCCTATACAGACTGACAGAAACAATCAGAACCACAGATGTGACACTTGTTTTTGGCAGATTTGTTACTAGTGTCAAGGTGCTAAATAGCATTAGATTTCCATAGGTGGGTACTGCTATTAGTACTAGGAAAGATGTGCCGAAATTTCAAGGGAAAATGAAAAGAGGTGAATCTGAATTTTTTGCCAACCATCACGAAAACAGAGGAACAAGGTGGCAAGACGGTAAAGACATTATTGTTCTCAGTAATTGTCAACGTGCTACAATAGAGAAATCTCGTCGTAAACAGAAAGATGGAAGCAAGTTGGAGGTAGACAGCCCAGACCTAATTTGGTTCAAATGGCTCTGAGCACTATGGGACTTAAATGCTGAGGTCATCAGTCCCCTAGAACTTAGAACTACTTAAACCTAACTAACCTAAGAACATCACACACAGTCATGCCCGAGGCCGGATTCGAACCTGCAACCGTAGCGGTCCGCACGGTTCCAGACTTTAGCGCCTAGAACCGGTCAGCCACACTGGCTGGCAGACGTAATTTGTTTCTACAATAAATACAAGGGAGGGGTATATCTCTCCGACCAAAATGTTAGTGTACACGACTTGACCCGCGCTCAAGAAAATGATGGAAGAGAGTATTTTATAATTTCCTTATGCTTGCTGTTGTGAATGCATGGATTTTGTATAAGGAAAACACCAGGAGGAAACTCATATAATTAGTTGTTCCACTTGCCGCAAAACTGATGGCGGCAGGGAAATTAAAAAAAAAATAGCCACGGCAAACGCAAGAGATTCCGAAGCAAGCCATCAACAGTAACAAACCTAATGTTGAATGTAGGGGACGAGTTGCCCATTGAAGGTCCTACAGGGAGTCGGTGCAGACGGTGCGCACAG